>NW_027198948.1:0-37564 GCF_038502225.1 Cherax quadricarinatus
GAAAGTGTAAGATGAACTACAAGTGAAAGGTGAACTACAAGTGAAAGTGTAAGATGAACTACAAGTGAAAGTGTAAGATGAACTACAAGTGAAAAATGAACTACAAGTGAAAGTGTAAGATGAACTACAAGTGAAAGTGTAAGATGAACTACAAGTGAAAGTGTAAGATGAACTACAAGTGAAAGTGTAAGATGAACTACAAGTGAAAGTGTAAGATGAACTACAAGTGAAAGTGTAAGATGAACTACAAGTGAAAGTGTAAGATGAACTACTAGTGAACTACAAGTGAAAGTGTAAGATGAACTACTAGTGAACTACAAGTGAATGTGTAAGATGAACTACAAGTGAAAGTGTAAGATGAACTACTAGTGAACTACAAGTGAAAGTGTAAGATGAACTACTAGTGAACTACAAGTGAATGTGTAAGATGAACTACTAGTGAACTACAAGTGAATGTGTAAGATGAACTACAAGTGAATGTGTAAGATGAACAAGTGAAAGTGAAAGATGAACTACAAGTGAAAGTGTAAGATGAACTACTAGTGAACTACAAGTGAAAGTGTAAGATGAACTACTAGTGAACTACAAGTGAATGTGTAAGATGAACTACAAGTGAAAGTGTAAGATGAACTACAAGTGAAAGTGTAAGATGAACTACAAGTGAAAGTGTAAGATGAACTACAAGTGAAAGTGTAAGATGAACTACAAGTGAAAGTGTAAGATGAACTACAAGTGAAAGTGTAAGATGAACTACAAGTGAAAGTGTAAGATGAACTGCAAGTGAAAGTTTAAGAAGAACTACAAGTGAAAGTGTAAGATGAACTACAAGTGAAAGTGTAAGATGAACTGCAAGTGAAAGTGAAAGGATACTGGTGGAGTTTTTTAGTGAGTTATACCAACATTGGAAGAATGAATTAATTAACTATCAGTCAGCTGGACCTTGATTGTTCTTAGTTAAAACTTAAACCTTAACTTTAATTCGCCTTAAGTATTAAATCTCAATTAATTCTACAATATTTCTTACAAAATATAAATAATGGAGAACGAATAAATGCTGAACATTATCAATACAAGTACCAGCATCATCTTACGACGACCGAAACGTCGTCGTAAAGCTCCTCTCTTCTCTGTGCGGGTTATTTATGTACTGTAATTTACAACTTCAAACACTATGTGTTCACCTAATATTACATATTTTTTTCTAATTCTCCTCACAGTTTTCATATCATTGTATTATTAATGTATTATAGTGTACAAGTTTCAGACATCCGCTGGTGGTAAGAAACTTGGTGTTAAATTATCCTTTTAACAGACTTAAGCAACATGTGCTGGCTCTTGTACCTTCTATGAGGCTGTCTTGATCCTAGCGAAGGACTCTTGATCCCAGGAGGTGAAACTGGGAATTTAACAAGTGCAGTATAGTACACCAGTCATCGGTGACCTTATAGACGAAATAATGAATCAATATAGTGAGCGAAACGTTGTTAACAAGGATTAGTAAAGACAAAACAAAACATAGTAAACTTTATAGTGTTTCAATAATAAAAATCAATAAAGGTATAGAAAGTGAAACATGTTAAGTCTCTACAAACTACAAAACACTTGATAAAGCTCTTCATAGAGAAAAAGTTTCTTAATAAAGTCACACAAAAAGCGATGTATGAATTGATAAAGCTCTACGCACCATAATACGCGAAACACCGAGAAATCTTCATAGAGCTGAACATATATTGATAGAGCTGTAGACATAGCGAAACATTACTTGATAAAACTCTATACAGAAGAAAACATGAATACATTAATCTCTATAGGAAGCGATACAAGACTTAAATCTCGTAATAGAGCGAAACTAGACTTGATAAAGCTCTATACAGAGCAATTGTATGACATGGCAAATATTCTCAAAGAGAGAAAAATTATTCATTAAAGTTTTGCACGACAAACACGAGTTAATAAAACTGTAAGGAATGTAAAACACGACTTGATAAAGTTTAAAGTGGAACGTAACTTGGCAAGTTCAAAATAAAATACAAAGAAATGTGAATAACCTAACATGTGAAGTGAACTGATGTAAATAGAAAAGTGAAAAGTAAGAACAGGTGAAGATGAACAACAGGTGATGTAAAATGAACAATAGGCGATGTAAGATGGACAACAGTTGATGTAAGATGAACAACAGGTGATGTAAGGTGAACAACAGGTGAAGATGTAAGATGAACAACAGGTAATGTAAGATGAACAACAGGTGATGTAAGATGAACAACAGGTGGAGACGTAAGTTGAAGAACAGGTGAAAATAAAAGATGAACAACAGGTGAAGATGAACAACAGGTGATGTAAGATGAACAACAGGTGAAGATATAAGATGAGCAACAGGTGATGTAAGATGAACAACAGGTAATGTAAGATGAACAACAGGTGATGTAAGAAAAACAACAGGTGGAGACGTAAGTTGAAGAACAGGTGAAGATAAAAGATGAACAACAGGTGAAGATGAACAACAGGTGATGTAAGATGAACAACAGGTGAAGATATAAGATGAACAACAGGTGAAGATGTAAGATGAACAACAGGTGAAGATGTAAGATGAACAACAAGTGAAGATATAAGATGAACAACAGGATTTAGTTGAACAAACGGAGGGTGAAATTACTACCACTCATGGGAGGCTGGATCCTGACTATCACTCATGGGAGGCTGGATCCTGACTATCACTCATGGGAGGCTGGATCCTGACTATCACTCATGGGAGGCTGGATCCTGACTATCACTCATGGGAGGCTGGATCCTGACTATCACTCATGGGAGGTTGGATCCTGACTATCACTCATAGGAGGCTGGATCCTGACTATCACTCATGGGAGGTTGAATCCTGACTATCACTCATGGGAGGCTGGATCCTGACTATCACTCATGGGAGGTTGGATCCTGACTATCACTCATAGGAGGCTGGATCCTGACTATCACTCATGGGAGGCTGGATCCTGACTATCACTCATAGGAGGCTGGATCCTGACTATCACTCATGGGAGGCTGGATCCTGACTATCACTCATGGGAGGCTGGATCCTGACTATCACTCATAGGAGGCTGGATCCTGACTATCACTCATAGGAGGCTGGATCCTGACTATCACTCATGGGAGGCTGGATCCTGACTATCACTCATGGGAGGCTGGATCCTGACTATCACTCATGGGAGGCTGGATCCTGACTATCACTCATGGGAGGCTGGATCCTGACTATCACTCATGGGAGGCTGGATCCTGACTATCACTCATGGGAGGCTGGATCCTGACTATCACTCATGGGAGGCTGGATCCTGACTATCACTCATGGGAGGCTGGATCCTGACTATCACTCATGGGAGGCTGGATCCTGACTATCACTCATGGGAGGCTGGATCCTGACTATCACTCATGGGAGGTTGGATCCTGACTATCACTCATAGGAGGCTGGATCCTGACTATCACTCATAGGAGGCTGGATCCTGACTATCACTCATGGGAGGCTGGATCCTGACTATCACTCATGGGAGGCTGGATCCTGACTATCACTCATGGGAGGCTGGATCCTGACTATCACTCATAGGAGGCTGGATCCTGACTATCACTCATAGGAGGCTGGATCCTGACTATCACTCATGGGAGGCTGGATCCTGACTATCACTCATGGGAGGCTGGATCCTGACTATCACTCATGGGAGGCTGGATCCTGACTATCACTCATGGGAGGCTGGATCCTGACTATCACTCATGGGAGGCTGGATCCTGACTATCACTCATGGGAGGCTGGATCCTGACTATCACTCATGGGAGGCTGGATCCTGACTATCACTCATGGGAGGCTGGATCCTGACTATCACTCATGGGAGGCTGGATCCTGACTATCACTCATGGGAGGCTGGATCCTGACTATCACTCATGGGAGGTTGGATCCTGACTATCACTCATAGGAGGCTGGATCCTGACTATCACTCATGGGAGGTTGAATCCTGACTATCACTCATGGGAGGCTGGATCCTGACTATCACTCATGGGAGGTTGGATCCTGACTATCACTCATAGGAGGCTGGATCCTGACTATCACTCATGGGAGGCTGGATCCTGACTATCACTCATAGGAGGCTGGATCCTGACTATCACTCATGGGAGGCTGGATCCTGACTATCACTCATGGGAGGCTGGATCCTGACTATCACTCATAGGAGGCTGGATCCTGACTATCACTCATAGGAGGCTGGATCCTGACTATCACTCATGGGAGGCTGGATCCTGACTATCACTCATGGGAGGCTGGATCCTGACTATCACTCATGGGAGGCTGGATCCTGACTATCACTCATGGGAGGCTGGATCCTGACTATCACTCATAGGAGGCTGGATCCTGACTATCACTCATGGGAGGCTGGATCCTGACTATCACTCATGGGAGGCTGGATCATGACTATCACTCATGGGAGGCTGGATCCTGACTATCACTCATAGGAGGCTGGATCCTATCACTCATGGGAGGCTGGATCCTGACTATCACTCATGGGAGGCTGGATCCTGACTATCACATATGGGAGGCTGGATTCTGACTATCACTCATGGGAGGCTGGATCCTGACTATCACTCATGGGAGGCTGGATCCTGACTATCACTCATGGGAGGCTGGATCCTGACTATCACTCATGGGAGGCTGGATCCTGACTATCACTCATGGGAGGCTGGATCCTGACTGTCACTCATGGGAGGCTGGATCCTGACTGTCACTCATGGGAGGCTGGATCCTGACTATCACTCATGGGAGGCTGGATCCTGACTATCACTCATGGGAGGCTGGATCCTGACAGCCTAAAATAACCTCAAACCTTATCTTTATTACTGCTATTAGTACACTCTCCTATTTTCTTTATCCTATTTTTCTTGCAACTGATATGAATATTAAAGTAGGAAAAATAGTACTCGTGATTAATGGAGGTATCTGCATTTTCCAACACAAAAAAGAAGACACCGCAGTAGATGAGCTGGACTTGGGGACCTTAACAACACCTTCTGCCGATCTCACTATTAGGCTACGAATCTTCCTGGATAACGAAGGTTTTACAACGCATATATACCTAAGTGTCGAGTTATGACCAATAGACTGGTTCATGGCACCAGTAAACTTGTAATAGACTACACCAGTGATCCAGCTTGTTAGTGGGAATTATCAAGAGATCTCACCTTGTACACGCTTTGTTTCTGTTTACATATTTACTGACCATAACTTTTAGGTTCAAACTTTTTCACGTACATTACACTACAATAAATGTTTTAATTCTTTTCACCATTTTCATATAAATTTGTTATTTTAAGGAATATAGGATATGGCACTGGTGTGGTAATAGATAATGAGGGAGATGATAAAAGGGTTACCGAGATGAAAGTAAACTTAGGTAAGACACAATAGTGATGAAGATGAATAAAGAGCGAAAGTGATGAGAGGAGTGAAGATGAAAGGAGTAGACGAAGATGAAAAAAGAGGAAGATAACGGAATAATGAGGGAATAACAGCAATGTTAAAGGGAAAAGTTTGAAACAAGCATTATATGCAATAATATTATTCTAGAACAAGAAAAACAAATACATTATTTTGCAGGAACAATACGGAAATATCAAGCTTATGTTCATAAGCCAATTAAAGAAACACATTCACCATCACTTAGGCAATATTGCAAGAAATGGATAGATATGTCAACTTCTGGCGAAAATATAAAATTACCAGATTAAGACTTACATTATCTATATGAGAGAGTAACCCAGAAAAACCCACTGAGAGTTAGTAACCCAGGATAACCCATTGAGAGTTAGTAACACAGACAAACCCACTGAGAATTAGTAACACAGGATAACCCACTGAGAGTTAGTAACACAGGATAACCCACTGAGAGTTAGTAACCCAGAATAACCCACTGAGAGTTAGTAACCCAGAATAACCTACTGAGAGTTAGTAACCCAGGATAAACCATTGGGAGTTAGTAACCCAGAATAACTCACTGAGAGCTAGTAACCCAGAATAACCCACTGAGAGTTAGTAACCCACAATAACCCACTGAGAGTTAGTAACCCAGAATAACCCACTGAGAGTTAGTAACCCAGGATAACCCACTGGGAGTTAGTAACCCAGAATAACCGACTGAAAGTTAGTAACCCAGAATAACCCACTGAGAGCTAGTAACCCAGAATAACCCACTGAGAGTTAGTAACCCAGAATAACCCACTGAGAGTTAGTAACCCAGAATAACCCACTGGGAGTTAGTAACCCAGAATAACCCACTGAAAGTTAGTAACCCAGAATAACCCACTGAGAGCTAGTAACCCAGAATAACCCACTGAGAGTTAGTAACCCAGAATAACATACTGTGAGTTAGTAACCCAGGATAACCCACTGAGAGTTAGCAACCCATGATAACCCACTGAGAGTTAGTAACCCGGAATAACCAACTGAGAGTTAGTAACCCAGGATAACCCACTGAGAGTTAATAACCCAGAATAACCCACTGAGAGTTGGTAACCCAGAATAACCCAGAGAGTTAGTAACCCAGAATAACCCGGAGAGTTGGTAACCCAGATAACCCGAAGAATTAGTAACCCAGAATAACCCGGAGAGCTAATAACCCAAAATAATCCCGGAGAGTTAGTAACCCAGAATAACCCAGAGAGTTAGTAATCCAGAATAACCCGGAGAGTTGGTAACCCAGAGAGTTAGTAACCCAGAATAACCCACTGAGACTTAGTAGCCCAGAATAACCCACTGAAAGTTAGTAACCCAGAATAACCCACTGAGAGCTAGTAATCCAGAATAACCCACTGAGAGTTAGTAACCGAAAATAACCCACTGTGAGTTAGTAACCCAGGATAACCCACTGACAGTTAGTAACCCAGGATAATCCACTGAGAGTTAGTAACCCAGAATAACCCACTGAGAGTTAGTAACCCAGGATAACCCACTGAGAGTTAATAACCCAGAATAACCCACTGAGAGTTAGTAACCCAGGATAACCCACTGAGAGTTAGTAACCCAGAATAACCCAATGAGAGTTAGTAACCCAGAATAACCCTCTGAGAGTTAGTAACCAAGAATAACCCACTGAGAGTTAGTAACCCAGAATAACCCAATGAGAGTTAGTAACCCAGAATAAGCCTCTGAGAGTTAGTAACCAAGAATAACCCACTGAGAGTTAGTAACCCAGAATAACCCACTGAGAGTTAGCAACCCAGAATAGCCCAGACAACATGTACACATCACTGTACAACACAACATAGTGTACTACAGTAATATATATATATATATATATATATATATATATATATATATATATATATATATATATATATATATATATAAATATATATATATATATATATATATGTATATATATATATATATATATATATATATATATATATATATATATATATATATATATATATATATATATATATATATATATATATATATATATATATATATATATATATATATATATATATATATATATATATATATATATATATATATATATATATATATATATATATATATATATATATATATATATATATGGCTGAAGGAGACTCGAACCTACGAGCCTTGGAACCTTGGAATCTTGGAACCTTGGAACCTTGGAACCTTGGAACAAGGTACACAGTGCTGTACCAATCTACCCACACTGGACAATACCTTGGCGTGCAACTTGCGCTACACGTTGATCCAAGGCAGCCAGCTTTCAGGAAGAAGGCTTGTAGCTTTTCATCTCATCCCCTGCATGCATCAGTCTTACTAGAAATTTTAACAATGCAAGGAATTCGCAAGAGCAGGCGAAATTTACAAGTTGCACGCCAAGGTATTGCCCAGTGTGGGTAGATTGGTATAGCACTGCGTACCTTGTTCCAAGGTTCGTAGGTTCGAATCTCCTTCAGCCAGAGATAAGTGTTTGTGTATATTTCCCCTGCTCTTGCGAATTCCTTGCATATGCATATTTATATATATATATATATATATATATATATATATATATATATATATATATATATATATATATATATATATATATATATATATATATATATATATATATATATATATATATATATATATATATATATATATAACAAGTCGCCCGTCTCCCACCAAGGCAGGGTGTCCCAAAAAGAAAGAAAATCCCCAAAAAGAAAACACTTTCATCATCGTGCTTGTTTCTCGTAGTCGGTTAAGGTGCGTGACGATAAGTTGTTTATCAGGGATTCGCGTCCCATTTCCTTCCATCGACTGTTAGTGCAGACGTACTGAAGTTTGCGACTGAGTTTGATCTTCTATTGGAGGTTAGCTGTGGTGACTGTGCTGAGAATATGCTCAGCAGTGTGTTGGTCAATCTGAAGATTGGCCCTCATATTCCTTGCAGTTTCAAAGGTTTCCTTAGCGATGTTAGAAAGTTCTTCGGCACATTCAGTTAAGTAAGCTTGGGTAGCTGGAGAGAAGGGGTGCTTGGAGTTGGAGAGTTGTGCAGGAGTAGACTTAGGGAGCACCTTCTCTGCCAGGCAATCTTGTAGGAAGTTGTGTCTGTTGCGATAGCTGTGAGCACGAAGAAGGGTGTCCAAATAACGTCTGCATGAAATGTCCCTTCTTCGTGCTCACAGCTATCGCAACAGTAGGCCTATTCCAGTGTCCCTTCTTTCTTATATTCTTATGTCTTCCATACCTCAGGTAGTTGCCCAATTTCAAGGGATGTGTTGAAGATTGCGGTTAATGGGACACACAGCATTTCTCCTCTCTCTCTAAGGACCCACGGGGAGATGTTGTCCGGTCCCATTGCCTTTGACGTATCAAGGTCACTTAGCTGCTTCTTCACCTCCTCAGTTGTGTGTATGTCATCCAGCACTTGTTGGGTATTCCCTGTTGGTGTCTCCATCTGTCCTGTCTTCTCAGAGCCCTTCCTGTCTCCACTGTGAATACTTCCTTAAATCTCTTGTTGAGCTCATCACATATCTCTTGATCGTTTCGTGTGAGTTCCCCAACTTCTTTCCTCAGTCTGATCACCTGGTCTTTGACTGTTGTCTTTCTCCTAGTGTGGCTATACAGCAGTTTTGGGTCGGACTTGACTTTTGATGCTATGTCGTTTTCATACTGTCGTTGCGTCTCCCTCCTTATTTGTGCATACTCGTTTCTGGCTCTTCGACTGATCTCCTTATTTTCCTGGGTCCTTTGCCTTCTGTACCTCTTCCATTCTCTAATGCACTTAGTTTTTGCCTCCCTACACTTTCGGGTAAACCAAGGACTCACTTTGGTCTTCCCATTAATTTTGTTGCCCTTTGGAACAAACCTTTCCTCTGCCTCCTTCTATTTTGTTGTTACATATTCCATCATTTCGTTCACTGACTTTCCTACCAGCTCTCTGTCTCACTGAACCTCACGCAGGAAGTTCCTCATACCTGTGTACCCCCTTTTGTAGTATGGCTTTTCCCAATCTACTCTTGTTACCCTCTCCACTTGCGGCTGTATGTAATCAAAACTCAGAACCACGTGATCGCTTGCTCCAAGAGGCCTCTCATATGTGATGTCCCTAATGTCTGAACTGCTCAGGGTGAACACAAAGTCCAGTCTTGCTGGTTCATCTTCCCCTCTCTCTCTGGTAGTGTCCCTGACGTGTTGATGCATAAGGTTTTTTCAGTACCACATCCATCATCTTGCCTCTCCATGTATCAGGACCCCAGTGAGGCTCCAGGTTTTCCCAGTCGATCTCCCTATGGTTGAAATCACCCATAACCAGTAACTTTGCTCTGCACTATTGTGCTCTTCGTGCAACCTCTGCGTACGTGTACCACACCTTCAACCTCTTATCTATCACGGTGGTCCTGGGAAAATATTGGGGTTGGGGGAGCGGGAGCCCTGGAGGGGGCCTATGGGGGTTTGCAGTGTGGTTGGGGTTTGTGAAGGTTGTGAGGGCAGAGTGCCTATGATGACAGCAGAGTGAGGGTAAGACAGCAGAGTGAGAGTAAGACAGCAGAGTGAGGGTAAGACAGCAGAGTGAGGGTAAGACAGCAGAGTGAGGGTAAGACAGCAGAGTGAGGGTAAGACAGCAGAGTGAGAGTAAGACAGCAGAGTGAGGGTAAGACAGCAGAGTGAGGGTAAGACAGCAGAGTGAGGGTAAACAAGCAGAGTGAGGGTAAGACAGCAGAGTGAGGGTAAGACAGCAGAGTGAGGGTAAGACTGCAGAGTGAGGGTAAGACAGCAGAGTGAGGGCAAACAAGCAGAGTGAGGGTAAGACAGCAGAGTAAGTGTAAGACAGCAGAGTGAGGGTAAAACAGCAGATTGAGGGTAAGAAAGCAGAGTGAGGATAAGACAGCAGAATGAGGGTAAGAAAGCAGAGGGTAAGACAGCAGTGAGAGTAAGACAGCAGAGAGTGAGAGTAAGACAGCAGAGTGAGGGTAAGACAGCAGAGTGAGGGTAAGACAGCAGAGTGAGGGTAAGACAGCAGAGTGAGGGTAAGACAGCAGAGTGAGAGTAAGACAGCAGAGTGAGAGTAAGACAGCAGAGTGAGCGTAAGACAGCAGAGTGAGGGTAAGACAGCAGAGTGAGAGTAAGACAGCAGAGTGAGCGTAAGACAGCAGAGTGAGGGTAAGACAGCAGAGTGAGGGTAAGACAGCAGAGTGAGGGTAAGACAGCAGAGTGAGAGTAAGACAGCAGAGTGAGGGTAAGACAGCAGAGTGAGAGTAAGACAGCAGAGTGAGAGTAAGACAGCAGAGTGAGAATAAGACAGCAGAGTGAGGGTAAGACAGCAGAGGGAGGGTAAGACAGCAGAGTGAGGGTAAGACAGCAGAATGAGAGTAAGACAGCAGAGTGAGGGTAAGACAGCAGAGTGAGAGTAAGACAGCAGAGTGAGGGTAAGACAGCAGAGTGAGAGTAAGACAGCAGAGTGAGGGTAAGACAGCAGAGTGAGGGTAAGACAGCAGAGTGAGAGTAAGACAGCAGAGTGAGAGTAAGACAGCAGAGTGAGGGTAAGACAGCAGAGTGAGGGTAAGAGAGCAGAGTGAGCGTAAGACAGCAGAGTGAGGGTAAGACAGCAGATTGAGGGTAAAACAGCAGAGTGAGGGTAAGACAGCAGAGTGAAAGTAAGACAGAAGAGTGAGGATAAGACAGCAGAGTGAGAGTAAGACAGCAGAGTGAGGGTAAGACAGCAGAGTGAGGGTAAGACAGCAGAGTGAGGGTAAGACAGCAGAGTGAGAGTAAGACAGCAGAGTGAGGGTAAGACAGCAGAGTGAGGGTAAGACAGCAGAGTGAGGGTAAGACAGCAGAGTGAGGGTAAGACAGCAGAGTGAGGGTAAGACAGCAGAGTAAGACAGCAGATGAGAGTAAGACAGCAGAGTGAGAGTAAGACAGCAGAGTGAGAGTAAGACAGCAGAGTGAGTAAGAGAGCAGAGTGAGCGTAAGACAGCAGAGTGAGGGTAAGACAGCAGAGTGAGGGTAAGACAGCAGAGTGAGGGTAAGACAGCAGAGTGAGGGTAAGACAGCAGAGTGAGGGTAAGACAGCAGAGTGAGAGTAAGACAGCAGAGTGAGGGTAAGACAGCAGAGTGAGGGTAAGACAGCAGAGTGAGGGTAAGACAGCAGAGTGAGGGTAAGACAGCAGAGTGAGGGTAAGACAGCAGAGTGAGGGTAAGACAGCAGAGTGAGAGTAAGACAGCAGAGCGAGGGTAAGATAGCAGAGAGTGCAGAGTGAGGGTAAGACAGCAGAGTGAGGGTAAGACAGCAGAGTGAGGGTAAGACAGCAGAGTGAGCAGAGTAAGACAGCAGAGTGAGAGTAAGACAGCAGAGTGAGAGTAAGACAGCAGAGAGACAGCAGTGAGGGTACAGCACAGCAGAGTGAGAGAAAGACAGCGGAGTGAGGGTAAGACAGCAGAGTGAGGGTAAGACAGCAGAGTGAGAGTAAGACAGCAGAGTGAGCGTAAGACAGCAGAGTGAGGGTAAGACAGCAGAGTGAGGGTAAGACAGCAGAGTGAGAGTAAGACAGCAGAGTGAGGGCAAGACAGCAGAGTGAGGGTAAGACAGCAGAGTGAGGGTAAGACAGCAGAGTGAGTAAGTGAGGGTAAGACAGGTAAGACAGCAGAGTGAGCAGAGTAAGACAGCAGAGTGAGAATAAGACAGCAGAGTGAGGGTAAGACAGCAGAGTGAGGGTAAGACAGCAGAGTGAGAGGGTAAGACAGCAGAGTGAGAGTAAGACAGCAGAGTGAGCGTAAGACAGCAGAGTGAGGGTAAGACAGCAGAGGGTAAGACAGCAGAGTAAGGCTAAGACAGCAGAGTGAGAGTAAGACAGCAGAGTGAGGGTAAGACAGCAGAATGAGAGTAAGACAGCAGAGTGAGAGTAATACAGCAGAGTGAGAGTAAGACAGCAGAGTGAGAATGAGACAGCAGAGTGAGGGTAAGACAGCAGAGGGAGGGTAAGACAGCAGAGTGAGGGTAAGACAGCAGAATGAGAGTAAGACAGCAGAGTGAGGGTAAGACAGCAGAGTGAGAGTAAGACAGCAGAGTGAGAGTAAGACAGCAGAGTGAGAGTAAGACAGCAGAGTGAGGGTAAGACAGCAGCAGAGAGAGTAAGACAGCAGAGTGAGAGGGTAAGACAGCAGAGTGAGAGTAAGACAGCACAGTGAGGGTAAGACAGCAGAGTGAGGGTAAGACAGCAGAGAGTAAGACAGCAGAGTGAGTGTAAGACAGCAGAGTGAGGGTAAGACAGCAGAGTGAGAGTAAGACAGCAGAGTGAGGGTAAGACAGCAGAGTGAGGGTAAGACAACAGAGTGAGAGTAAGACAGCAGAGTGAGGGTAAGACAGCAGAATGAGGGTACGATAGCAAAGTGAAGGTACGACAGCAGAGTGAGGGTAAGACTGCAGAGTGAGAGTAAGACAGCAGAGTGAGGGTAAACAAGCAGAGTGAGGGTAAGACAGAAGAGTGAGGGTAAACAAGCAGAGTGAGGGTAAGACAGCAGAGTGAGGTTAAGACAGCAGACTGAGGAGTAAGACAGCAGAGTGAGGGTAAGACAGCAGAGTGAGAGTAAGACAGCACAGTGAGGGTAAGAGAGCAGAGTGAGTGAGGGTATGACATCAGAGAGAGGGTAAGACAGCAGAGTGAGGGTAAGACAGCAGAGGGAGGGTAAGACAGCAGAGTGAGGGTAAGACAGCAGAGTGAGGGTAAGACAGCAGAGTGAGGGTAAGACAGCAGAGTGAGGGTAAGACAGTAGAGTAAGACAGCAGAGTGAGGGTAAGACAGCAGAGTGAGGGTAAGACAGCAGAGTGAGGGTAAGACAGCAGAGTGAGGGTAAGACAGCAGAGTGAGGGTAAGACAGCAGAGTGAGGGTAAGACAGCAGAGTGAGGGTAAGACAGCAGAGTGAGGGTAAGACAGCAGAGTGAGAGTAAGACAGCAGAGTGAGGGTAAGACAGCAGAGTGAGGGTAAGACAGCAGAGTGAGAGTAAGACAGCAGAGTGAGAGTAAGACAGCAGAATGAGAATAAGACAGCAGAGTGAGGGTAAGACAGCAGAATGAGGGTAAGACAGCAGAGTGAGAGTAAGACAGCAGAGTGAGGGTAAGACAGCAGAGTGAGGGTAAGACAGCAGAGTGAGTGTAAGACCAGCAGAGTGAGTGTAAGACAGCAGAGTGTAAGACAGCAGAATGAGAGTAAGACAGCAGAGTGAGAGTAAGACAGCAGAGTGAGAGTAAGACAGCAGAATGAGAATAAGACAGCAGAGTGAGGGTAAGACAGCAGAATGAGGGTAAGACAGCAGAGTGAGAGTAAGACAGCAAAGTAAGGGTAAGACAGCAGAGTGACGGTAAGACAGCAGAAGGAGTGAGTGAGAGTGAGTGAGGGTAAGACAGCAGAGTGAGAGTAAGACAGCAGAGTGAGGGTAAGACAGCAGAGTGAGAGTAAGACAGACAGAGTGAGGGTAAGACAGCAGAGTGAGGGTAAGACAGCAGAGTGAGGGTAAGACAGCAGAGTGAGGGTAAGACAGCAGAGTGAGGGTAAGACAGCAGAGGGAGGGCAAGACAGCAGAGTGTAAGACCCCAGAGTGAGTGTAAGACAGCAGAGTGAGGGTAAGACAGCAGAGTGAGAGTAAGACAGCAGAGTGAGAGTAAGACAGCAAAGTGAGAGTAAGACAGCAGAGTAAGACAGCAGAGGGTAAGACAGCAGAGTGAGGGTAAGACAGCAGAGTGAGAGTAAGACAGCAGAGTGAGAGTAAGACAGCAGAGTGAGAGTAAGACAGCAGAATGAGAGTAAGACAGCAGAGTGAGGGTAAGACAGCAGAGTGAGAGTAAGACAGCAGAGTGAGGGTAAGACAGCAGAGTGAGGGTAAGACAGCAGAGTGAGAGTAAGACAGCAGAGTGAGGGTAAGACAGCAGAGTGAGGGTAAGACAGCAGAGTGAGGGTAAGAAAGCAGAGTGAGGATAAGACAGCAGAATGAGGAGTAAGACAGCAGAGTGAGGGTAAGACAGTAGAGTGAGGGTAAGACAGCAGAGTGAGTGTAAGACCAGCAGAGTGAGTGTAAGACAGCAGAGTGTAAGACAGCAGAATGAGAGTAAGACAGCAGAGTGAGAGTAAGACAGCAGAGTGAGAGTAAGACAGCAGAATGAGAATAAGACAGCAGAGTGAGGGTAAGACAGCAGAGGGAGGGTAAGACAGCAGAGTGAGGGTAAGACAGCAGAGTGAGGGTAAGACAGCAGAGTGAGGGTAGGACAGCAGAGGAGTAAGACAGCAGAGTGAGGGTAAGACAGCAGAGTGAGAGTAAGACAGCAGAGTGAGGGTAAGACAGCAGAGTGAGAGTAAGACAGCAGAGTGAGGGTAAGACAGCAGAATGAGAGTAAGACAGCAGAGTGAGAGTAAGACAGCAGAGTGAGGGTAAGACAGCAGAGTGAGGGTAAGACAGCAGAGTGAGGGTAAGACAGCGGAATGGGAGTAAGACAGCAGAGTGAGAGTAAGACAGCAGAGTGAGAGTAAGACAGCAGAATGAGAATAAGACAGCAGAGTGAGGGTAAGACAGCAGAGGGAGAGTAAGACAGCAGAGTGAGGGTAAGACAGCAGAGTGAGAGTAAGACAGCAGAGTGAGGGTAAGACAGCAGAGTGAGAGTAAGGTAAGACAGCAGAGTGAGAGTAAGACAGCAGAGTGAGCGTAAGACAGCAGAGTGAGGGTAAGACAGCAGAGTGAGGGTAAGACAGCAGAGTGAGGGTAAGACAGCAGAGTGAGAGTAAGACAGCAGAGTGAGGGTAAGACAGCAGAGTGAGGGTAAGACAGCAGAGTGAGGGTAAGACAGCAGAATGAGAGTAAGACACAGCAGAAGTGAGAGTAAGACAGCAGAGTGGGTAAGACAGCAGAGTGAGTGAGTAAGACAGCAGAGTGAGGGTAAGACAGCAGAGTGAGGGTAAGACATCAGATTGAGAGTAAGACAGCATAGTGAGAGTAAGACAGCAGAGTGAGGGTAAGACAGCAGAGTGAGGGTAAGACAGCAGAGTGATCGTAAGACAGAAGAGTGGGTAAGACAGCAGAGTGAGGGTAAGACAGCAGAGAGAGGTAAGACAGCAGAGTGAGCGTAAGACAGCAGAGTGAGGGTAAGACAGCAGAGTGAGAGTAAGACAGCAGAGTGAGGGTAAGACAGCAGAGTGAGGGTAAGACAGCAGAGTGAGGGTAAGACAGCAGAGTGAGAGTAAGACAGCAGAGTGAGAGTAAGACAGCAGAGTGAGGGTAAGACAGCAGAGTGAGGGTAAGACAGCAGAGTGAGGGTAAGACAGCAGAGTGAGGGTAAGACAGCAGAGTGAGAGTAAGACAGCAGAGTGAGAGTAAGACAGCAGAGTGAGAGTAAGACAGCAGAGTGAGGGTAAGACAGCAGAGTGAGGGTAAGACAGCAGAGTGAGGGTAAGACAGCAGAGTGAGGGTAAGACAGCAGAGTGAGAGTAAGACAGCAGAGTGAGGTAAGACAGCAGAATGAGAGTAAGACAGCAGAGTGAGGGTAAGACAGCAGAGTGAGGGTAAGACAGCAGAGTGAGAGTAAGACAGCAGAGTGAGGGTAAGACAGCAGAGTGAGAGTAAGACAGCAGAGTGAGAGTAAGACAGCAGAGTGAGGGTAAGACAGCAGAGTGAGGGTAAGACAGCAGAGAGGGTAAGACAGCAGAGTGAGGGTAAGACAACAGAGTGAGGGTAAGACAGCAGAGTGAGAGTAAGACAGCAGAGAGTGAGAGGTAAGACAGCAGAGTGAGAGTAAGACAGCAGAGTGAGGGTAAGACAGCAGAGTGAGAGAGTAAGACAGCAGAGTGAGGGTAAGACAGCAGAGTGAGAGTAAGACAGCAGAATGAGAGTGAGAGTAAGACAGCAGACAGCAGAGTGAGAATAAGACAGCAGAGTGAGGGTAAGACAGCAGAGTGAGGGTAAGACAGCAGAGAGTGAGTGTAAGACAGCAGAGTGAGTGGTTGTCAGCTGAGTGAGCGTAAGTCAGCAGATTGAGAGTAAGACAGCAGAGTGAGAGTAAGACAGCAGAGTGAGGGTAAGACAGCAGAGTGAGGGTAAGACAGCAGAGTGAGGGTAAGACAGCAGAGTGAGAGTAAGACAGCAGAGTGAGAGTAAGACAGCAGAGTGAGAGGGTAAGACAGCAGTAAGACAGCAGAGTGAGGGTAAGACAGCAGAGTGCGGGTAAGACAGCAGAGTGAGGGTAAGACAGCAGATTGGGTGTAAGACAGCAGAGTGAGTGTAAGACAGCAGAGTGAGGGTAAGACAGCAGAGTGAGTGTAAGACAGCAGATTGAGATTAAGACAGCAGAGTGAGAGTAAGACAGAAGAGTGAGGGTAAGACAGCAGTAAGACAGCAGAGTGAGAGTAAGACAGCAGAGTGAGAGTAAGACAGCAGAGTGAGGGTAAGACAGCAGAGTGAGGGTAAGACAGCAGAGTGAGGGTAAGACAGCAGAGTGAGTGTAAGAAAGCTGAGTGAGAGTAAGACAGCAGAGTGAGTGTAAGACAGCAGAGTGAGTGTAAGACAGCAGAGTGAGGGTAAGACAGCAGAGTGAGGGTAAGACAGCAGAGTGAGTGGTAAGACAGCAGAGTGAGGGTAAGACAGCAGAGTGAGTGGGTAAGACAGCAGAGTGAGGGTAAGACAGCAGAGTGAGGGTAAGACAGCAGAGTGAGGGTAAGACAGCAGAGTGAGGGTAAGACAGCAGAGTGAGAGTAAGACAGCAGAGTGAGGGTAAGACAGCAGAGTGAGGGTAAGACAGCAGAGTGAGGGTAAGACAGCAGAGTGAGGGTAAGACAGCAGAGTGAGGGTAAGACAGCAGAGTGAGGGTAAGACAGCAGAGTGAGGGTAAGACAGCAGAGTGAGGGTAAGACAGCAGAGTGAGGGTAAGACAGCAGAATGAGAGTAAGACAGCAGAGTGAGAGTAAGACAGCAGAGTGAGGGTAAGACAGCAGAGTGAGGGTAAGACAGCAGAGTGAGGGTAAGACAGCAGAGTGAGAGTAAGACAGCAGAGTGAGGGTAAGACAGCAGAGTGAGGGTAAGACAGCAGAGTGAGGGTAAGACAGCAGAGTGAGGGTAAGACAGCAGAATGAGAGTAAGACAGCAGAGTGAGGGTAAGACAGCAGATTGAGAGTAAGACAGCAGAGTGAGTAAGACAGCAGAGTGAGGGTAAGACAGCAGAGTAAGACAGCAGAGTGAGGGTAAGACAGCTGAGTGAGGGTAAGACAGCAGAGTGAGGGTAAGACAGCAGAGTGAGAGTAAGACAGCAGAGTGAGGGTGAGACAGCAGAGTGAGAGTGAGAGGGTAAGACAGCAGAGTGAGGGTAAGACAGCAGAGTGAGGGTAAGACAGCAGAGTGAGGGTAAGACAGCAGAGTGAGGGTAAGACAGCAGAGTGAGGGTAAGACAGCAGAGTGAGGGTAAGACAGCAGAGTGAGGGTAAGACAGCAGAGTGAGGGTAAGACAGCAGAGTGAGAGTAAGACAGCAGAGTGAGGGTAAGACAGCAGAGTAAGACAGCAGAGGAGTAAGACAGCAGAGTGAGAGTAAGACAGCAGAGTGAGGGTAAGACAGCAGAGTGAGGGTAAGACAGCAGAGTGAGGGTAAGACAGCAGAGTGAGAGAGTAAGACAGCAGAGTGAGAGTAAGACAGAAGAGTGAGGGTAAGACAGCAGAGTGAGAGTAAGACAGCACAGTGAGGGTAAGAGAGCAGAGTGAGCGTAAGACAGCAGAGTGAGGGTAAGACAGCAGAGTGAGAGTAAGACAGCAGAGTGAGCGTAAGACAGCAGAGTGAGGGTAAGACAGCAGAGTGAGGGTAAGACAGCAGAGTGAGAGTAAGACAGCAGAGTGAGAGTAAGACAGCAGAGTGAGCGTAAGACAGCAGAGTGAGGGTAAGACAGCAGAGTGAGGGTAAGACAGCAGAGTGAGGGTAAGACAGCAGAGTGAGGGTAAGACAGCAGAGTGAGGGTAAGACAGCAGAGTGAGGGTAAGACAGCAGAGTGAGGGTAAGACAGCAGAGTGAGGGTAAGACAGCAGAGTGAGGGTAAGACAGCAGAGTGAGGGTAAGACAGCAGAGTGAGGGTAAGACAGCAGAGTGAGGGTAAGACAGCAGAGTGAGGGTAAGACAGCAGAGACAGCAGCAGAGTGAGAGTAAGACAAGTGAGAGTAAGACAGCAGAGTGAGAGTAAGACAGCAGAGTGAGGGTAAGACAGCAGAGTGAGGGTAAGACAGCAGTAAGACAGAGTGAGGGTAAGACAGCAGAGTGAGGGTAAGACAGCAGAATGAGAGTAAGACAGCAGAGTGAGAGTAAGACAGCAGAGTGAGGGTAAGACAGCAGAGTGAGGGTAAGACAGCAGAGTGAGGGTAAGACAGCAGAGTGAGGGTAAGACAGCAGAGTGAGGGTAAGACAGCAGAGTGAGGGTAAGACAGCAGAGTGAGGGTAAGACAGCAGAGTGAGAGTAAGACAGCAGAGTGAGGGTAAGACAGCAGAGTGAGGGTAAGACAGCAGAGTGAGGGTAAGACAGCAGAGTGAGGGTAAGACAGCAGAGTGAGGGTAAGACAGCAGAGTGAGGGTAAGACAGCAGAGTGAGGGTAAGACAGCAGAGTGAGGGTAAGACAGCAGAGTGAGGGTAAGACAGCAGAGTGAGGGTAAGACAGCAGAGTGAGGGTAAGACAGCAGAGTGAGGGTAAGACAGCAGAGTGAGGGTAAGACAGCAGAGTGAGGGTAAGACAGCAGAGTGAGGGTAAGACAGCAGAGTGAGATTAAGACAGCAGAGTGAGGGTAAGACAGCAGAGTGAGGGTAAGACAGCAGAGTGAGGGTAAGACAGCAGAATGAGAGTAAGACAGCAGAGTGAGAGTAAGACAGCAGAGTGAGAGTAAGACAGCAGAGTGGGTAAGACAGCAGAGTGAGTAAGACAGCAGAGTGAGAGTAAGACAGCAGAGTGAGGGTAAGACAGCAGAGTGAGTGTAAGACAGCAGAGTGAGTGTAAGACAGCAGAGTGAGAGTAAGACAGCAGAGTGAGGGTAAGACAGCAGAGTGAGAGTAAGACAGCAGAGTGAGGGTAAGACAGCAGAGTGAGAGTAAGACAGCAGAGTGAGGGTAAGACAGCAGAGTGAGGGTAAGACAGCAGAGTGAGGGTAAGACAGCAGAGTGAGGGTAAGACAGCAGAGTGAGGGTAAGACAGCAGAGTGAGGGTAAGACAGCAGAGTGAGGGTAAGAGAGCAGAGTGAGCGTAAGACAGCAGAGTGAGGGTAAGACAGCAGAGTGAGGGTAAGACAGCAGAGTGAGGGTAAGACAGCAGAGTGAGAGTAAGACAGCAGAGTGAGAGTAAGACAGCAGAGTGAGGGTAAGACAGCAGAGTGAGGGTAAGACAGCAGAGTGAGGGTAAGACAGCAGAGTGAGGGTAAGACAGCAGAATGAGAGTAAGACAGCAGAGTGAGAGTAAGACAGCAGAGTGAGTAAGACAGCAGAGTGAGGGTAAGACAGCAGAGTGAGTAAGACAGCAGAGTGAGGGTAAGACAGCAGAGTGAGGGTAAGACAGCAGAGTGAGGGTAAGACAGCAGAGTGAGGGTAAGACGGCAGAGTGAGGGTAAGACAGCAGAGTGAGGGTAAGACAGCACAGTGAGGGTAAGACAGCAGAGGGAGGGTAAGACAGCAGAGTGAGGGTAAGACAGCAGAGTGAGGGTAAGACAGCAGAGTGAGAGTAAGACAGCAGAGTGAGGGTAAGACAGCAGAGTGAGGGTAAGACAGCAGAGTGAGGGTAAGACAGCAGAGTGAGGGTAAGACAGCAGAGTGAGGGTAAGACAGCAGAGTGAGTGTAAGACAGCAGAGTGAGAGTAAGACAGCAGAGTGAGGGTAAGACAGCAGAGTGAGGGTAAGACAGCAGAGTGAGGGTAAGACAGCAGAGTGAGGGTAAGACAGCAGAGTGAGGGTAAGACAGCAGAGTGAAGGTAAGACAGCAGAGTGAGGGTAAGACAGCAGAGTGAGGGTAAGACAGCAGAGTGAGGGTAAGACAGCAGAGTGAGGGTAAGACAGCAGAGTGAGGGTAAGACAGCAGAGTGAGGGTAAGACAGCAGAGTGAGAGTAAGACAGCAGAGTGAGGGTAAGACAGCAGAGTGAGGGTAAGACAGCAGAGTGAGGGTAAGACAGCAGAGTGAGGGTAAGACAGCAGAGTGAGAGTAAGACAGCAGAGTGAGGGTAAGACAGCAGAGTGAGAGTAAGACAGCAGAGTGAGGGTAAGACAGCAGAATGAGAGTAAGACAGCAGAGTGAGGGTAAGACAGCAGAGTGAGGGTAAGACAGCAGAGTGAGGGTAAGACAGCAGAGTGAGAGTAAGACAGCAGAGTGAGTGTAAGACAGCAGAGTGAGCGTAAGACAGCAGAGTGAGCGTAAGACAGCAGAGTGAGGGTAAGACAGCAGAGTGAGGGTAAGACAGCAGAGTGAGAGTAAGACAGCAGAGTGAGAGTAAGACAGCAGAGTGAGGGTAAGACAGCAGAGTGAGGGTAAGACAGCAGAGTGAGGGTAAGACAGCAGAGTGAGAGTAAGACAGCAGAGTGAGGGTAAGACAGCAGAGTGAGGGTAAGACAGCAGAGTGAGAGCAGAGTGAGTAAGACACAGCAGAGTGGGAGCTGTAAGACAGCAGGAGAGGGCAAGATGTTATATGAGGCAAGACAGCAGAGGAGGGCTAAGACAGCAGAGGGAGTAAGCATTGCAGACTGACAGTAAGGACAGCAGGAGGAGAGAGCAAGACAGCAAGAGTGAGGGCAAGACAGCAGAGAGTGATGCAAGACAGCAGAGGAGGCAGCAAGCACAAGAGCGGGAGTTAGACACATGATGAGCGTGGGAAGACAGCAGAGAGGGAGGGCAAGACAGCGGAGAGGAGGGTAAGACAGCAGATGAGAGCTGCAAGAACAGCAAGCAGAGATGCACAGCAGATGTTAGATGGAGGGCAAGACAGCAGAGGGGGAGCAAGACACAGAGCGACAGTAGAGTGCAAGATGAATAAGACACAGAGGAGACATGTTATGATGAGGGTGGGCAAGACACAGCAGAGAGGGTAAGACAGCAGATGATGGGAGAGTACAATACAGATGAGCAAGACATAAGACAGCAGAGTGAGATAAGACAAGACAGAGATGGAGGGCAAGACAGCAAGGATGACAGCAGATGTTAGGTATGATGGGCAAGATTGCAAGAACGAGCAAGACACACCTAGGATGAGCCGCGTATCGACAGCAGAGGATGGGATTGCGGGCAAGACAGAAGATTGAGGGCAGACAGCAGAGCAGAACGGGTAAGAGAGCAAGACACAGATGGAGGGCAACATTGTTGAGCTGGAGCAGATGTTATGAACGGGATAAGACAGTCAGAGTGAGGGCGGGCAAGACAGCAGATGAGGGCAAGACAGCAGATGGGATGCAAGACAGCAAGATGAGGCCAGACGGTTATGATTGAGGGTACACGATTGGGTGATTCGAGCAAGACAGCAGAGTGAGTAAGACACATTTTTGCTAAGAGCGGAGGGTAAGACACGAAGCAGATGAGGCAAGACAGCAGATGAGGGGCATTATCGCGCGACACAGATGGGAGCAAGACAGCAGATGACGGGAGCAAGACAGCAGAGAGCGAGGGTGCAGACAGCAGATGAGCGAAGACAGCAGAGAGTGAAGAGGCAAGACACAGGAGGGAGGCAGATACAAGAGTGAGCAGACAGCAGATGAGAGAAAGACAGCAGAGTGGAAGGGCAAGACAAGCAAGAGTGGGAGAGTAAGACAGCAGATGAGGGCACACAGGTGAACGAGGGCAAGACAACAGAGTGAGCAAGACAGCAGACGAGAGTAAGACAGCAGAGTGAGAGGCAAGACAGCAGATTGGGAGGGCAGCATTGTTAAGACGTGAGCAAGACAGCAGAGGTGAGATGAGCAAGACACAGAGTTGAGTGAAGACAGCAGAGTGAGGGCAAGACATAGAGGTTGAGTTGGCAAGACAGCAGATGAGATAAGACAGCAGAGAGGGTAAGAGTTAAGAATTATGATGATGAGGGTAAGACAGCAGAGGGTGAGAGTAAGACAGCAGAGTGAGGGTAAGACAGCAGAGGATGAGCAAGACAGGCAGAGTGAGGGCTAAGACAGCAGATGAGGGAAGTAAGACAGCAGAATGAGAGTAGACAGCAGAGAGTGAGGGTAAGACAGCAGAGTGAGGGTAAGACAGCAGAGTGAGTAAGAGCAGAGGAGGGTAAGACAGGCAGAGTGATAGAATGGAAAGACGATTGATACACTGTTATGATGAGGGTACAAGAGCAGCAGAGTGAGAGCAAGACAGCAGATGGAGCGGGCAAGACAGCAGGAGATGGAGGTAAGACAGTAAGATGTGGCAGATGTTATAAGAGGGGTGGAGAGCAAGACAGCAGAGTGATGAGTAAGATGAGCAGGAGTGAGCAGGCACAGCAGAGTGAGGGTAAGACAGCAGACGAGGAGTAAGACAGCAGAGTGAGGGCAAGACAGCAGAGTGAAGTAAGATTGTTATGAGGAGGGTTAGACAGCAAGAGAGTGAGCAACACAGCAAGATGAGAGTAAGACAGCAGAGTGAGAGTGAAGACACAGCAGAGTGAGGGTAAGACAGCAGAGAGGGCAAGACAGCAGATGGAGAGTAAGACAGCAGAGTGAGGAGATTGCTATAAGACAGCAGAATGAGAGCAAGACAGCAGATAAAAGCACAAGATGGAGGGTACAGAAGATGGAGGGTAAGACGAAGAAGGGAAGACAAGCAGATGAGAAGACACAGATGAGGAAGAAGAGCAGAGGGTAAAGACGAAGAAGGGAAGGCAAGATGGATAAGAGCGAGCCGAACACGATGGGAGGAGTGAGATGGGAAGGCGGAAGACGGAAGATGATAACAGAAGTTAAGATGGAGGCAAGACAGCAGAGGGAAGAGCAAGATTGGGTTAAGACAAGCAAATTGGGCTGCCGAGGAAGGAGTTACATTGAGGCAAGACAGATTGATGAGGCAAAGAGCGGATGTATAAAGACAAGAAGAGGAGGGTACACAAGGGGTGAGCGAATAGAGTTAAGAGCAGAGTAAGATAAAGAGGGGAGGGAAGACGAAGATGGAGGAAGACAGCAGATGAGGGCAAGACAGCAGGGAAGCAGCAAGAACAAGAGGGAGGGCAAGAACAGAACGAGGAGAAGATGACCAGATGAGCTGCAAGACAAGAAGATGGAGGGAAAACAGAGTTGGAGGGCAAGACAGCAGAGGGAGGGTTCACGAGGAGCGGAGGGAAGACAGCAGATGATAGAAGACAGAAGGAGGAGTAAGACAGCAGGATGGAGGGAAGACAGCAGAGGAGGGAAGAGAAGATGAGTAAAAGAAGAGGAGGTAAGATGGTTAAGAGTGAGCGAAGACAGCAGAGGAGGGTAAGACAGGAAAGGAGAAGAAGGGCATGGAGCCATTGTTAAATGGAGGAAGACAGCAGAGGAGGCCAAGACAGCAGATGGAGGGCAAGCAAAGATGGAAGTAAGCAGAATGAGGGAAGAGGAGAGGAGGGTAAAGAGGAGGAGGGTGACAGTTGAAGAAGAGAAGAACAGAGAGTGAGAGCAACGTTAAATGGAGGGGGACAGCAGAGTGAGTAAAGACAGCAGAGGAGGGAAGAAGCAGAGGAGGGAAAGAACAAAGTGAGGGAAGACAGCAGGAAGAGAGAAAGACATCAGAGGAGCGTAAGACAGCAGAGGAGCTGCAAGACAGAAGAGGAGGTAAGACAGCAGAAAAAAAGGAAGACAGCAGAGGAGGAGAAGACACAGAGGAGGGTAAGACACAGAGGGAGGGTAAGACAGCAGGAGGAGAAAGACATCAGAGGAGCCAAGACAGCAGGAGTTGAGGGAAGACACAGAGTGAGGGAAGACAAGAGGGAGGGCAGAGGAGTGAGGGAAGACAGCAGATGAATAAGACAGCAGAGTGAGTAAGAAGAGGGGAGGGAAGACAGCAGAGTGAGGAAGACAGAAGAGGAGGGAAAGACACAGATGAGGGAAGACAGCAGAATGGGAGAAGACACAGAGAGGGAGAGAAGACAGCAGAGTGGAGGCAAAGACAGAGAGGGGAGTAAGAAGCAGAGGAGGGTAAGACAGAGTGAGGGTAAGACAGAATGAGAGTAAGACAGCAGAGTGGAGGGAAGAAAGATGAGAGAAGAACAATGAGGGGTAAACAGAAGAATGAACGAAGAGAGGGTAGGGAAGACACGAATATAAAGACGAGAGTGGAGGGAAGACAAGAAGATGGAGGGTAAAGAGAATGTTGAGGGAAAAGAAGGATAAAACAGAGATGAGGGAAGACACAGATGAGGGTGAACAGGGGAGGGAAGACAGCAGAAGAGAGCAAGAACAGATGAGAAGACAGAAGAGGAAAGACAAGCAGAGGAGAGAAGACGAATGGAGGGAAGACAGGAGTGAGGGCAATTTTACAGGAGGGCCAGGACAAGCAGAGGAGGGCAAGACACAGAAGAATAAGACAGCAGAGTTGAGTAAGACAGCAGAGGGGGAGGGCACACAGAGTGGAGGGCAAGAGACAGAGTGGAGGTAAGACAGCAGAGGAGGGGAAAGACAGCCAACGAGAGTAAGACAGCAGATGGAGGGAAGACAGCAGAGGGATAAAAGTTAAGGAGTTGAAGAAGACAGAGGGGAGGGAAAGACAGCAGAGTGTGGGTAAGAAGCAGAGGAGATTTGAAGCAGAGGAGGGAAGACAGCAGAGTGGAGGGCAAAACAGAGGAGGGAAGACAGCAGAATGGAGAAGACAGAGAGTGATGGCATGACAAGGAGGGAGGGTAAGAACAAGAGGAGGGTTAGACAAGAAGAGTGAGGGAAGACAGCAGAAAATGAGAGTGCAGCAGAGGAGGAGAAGACAGCAGAGTGAGCGTAAAGACAGCAGGAGGAGGGAAGACACAGAATGAGAGAAGACAGAGGGAGAGAAAACAGAGTGGAGGAAGATACAGAGGAGGGCAAGACAGCAGATGAGGGCAAGACAGCAGAGGAGGGTAAAGACACAGAAATGAGAGAAGACAGCAGAGGAGAGCAAGACAGAAGATGAGGGAAGACAGCAGATGGAGGAAGCAAGAGAAGGAGTAGACAGAAGATGAGGGCAAGACAGCAGAGTGGAGGGCTAGAACAGATGAGGGAAGACAGCAGAAAGGAGGTAAAAAGAGATAAGAAAGAGAGTGGAGGGAAGACAGCAGAGTGAGGCAAGAGGAGCAGATGAGGAAGACAGCAGAAGGAGGGTAAGACAGCCGAATGAGAGTAAGACAGAGGAGGGAGGTAAGACAGCAGAGGAGAGTAAGACAGCAGATGGAGCAAGACAGCAGAGAGGGTAAGACAAGAGGTGTGTAAGACAAGCAGAGGAGAGCAAGACAGCAGAGAAGTGGGAAGACAGCAGTGAGGGGCACAAGACATGAGGGAAGAGAGAACGAGAGTAAGACTGAGATGGAGGGCAAGACAGAGAGGAGGCAACAGAGATGAGGGTAGAACAGAGGAGGGCAAGAACAGAATGAGAAGACAGAGAGAGAAGACAGCAAGAGGAGGGTAAGACAGCAGATGGAGGGCAAGAACAGAATGAGAGCAAGACAAGGAGAGGGAGCAGATGAGAGTGCACGACAGTGGTAAGACAGAGAGTGAGTGGGTAAACAAAGAGTGTGCAAGCACAAGAGTGAGAAGAAGAGGAGGTGAGGGGAAGACAGCAGGAGGAGAAGATGCAGAAGAGAAGAAACAGAGGAGCGGACAGCAGAGGGGGAGGGTGGGGAAGGAGAGGAGGACAGCAGAGGAGGGGATTAGCAGAGGGAGGGAAGACAGCAGATTGAGAGTAAGACAGCAGAGGTGGAGAAGACACAGGAGGGGAGGGTGAACAGATGAGGGCAAGACAGAAGATGAGGGGTAAAGAAGAGGAGGTAAGACAGCAGAATGGGGAGAAGACAGCAGGAGTGAGTAAGACAGCAGGGAGTGAGGGGCAAGACAGCAGAGTGAGAGTAAAGACAGCAGGAGTGAGGGTAAGACAGCAGGAGTGAGGGAGACAGAATGAGAGTAAGACAGCAGGAGTGAGTAAGGACAGCAGAGGAGGAGGGGGACAAGAGGAGGAGGGTAATACAGCAGAATGGAGAGCAAGACACAGAGGAGGGACAGCAGAATTGAGAAAGAGAGGAGCGGAGGGTAAGACAGAGGGAGGGGAAGACACAGAATGTGGAGGAAGACAGCAGGAGGAGTAAGACAGCAGAGTGAGGGTAAGACAGCAGGAGGAGGGTAAGACAGCAGAGAGGGAAGACAGCAGAATGAGAATAAGACAGCAGGAGTGGGAGAGTAAGACAAGGAAGGAGAGGGAGACAGAGGGAGAGTAAGACAGCAGAGAGGTAAGACAGCAGAGGAGGGAAGACAGCAGGAGGAGGGTAGACAGCAGAGTGAGGGAAGACAGCAGAATGAGAGAAGATAGCAGAGGAGAGTAAGACAGCAGAGGAGGGGAAGACAGCAGATGGAGGGAAGAGAGCAGAGGAGGGTAAGACAGCAGAGTGAGGGAGACAGCCGAATGGAGAGAAAGAGACAGCAGAGGTGGGGTAAGACAGCAGATGGAGAGTAAACAGCAGAAGGAGCAAGACAGCAGATGAGGGCAAGACAGCAGAGGTGGGTGACAGCAGGAGGAGAGAAGACAGCAGGAGGAGGGAAGACAGCAGAGTGAGGGAATACAGCAGAGGAGGGCAAGACAGCAAGAAGGAGTAAGACAGTAGAGTGAGGGTAAGACAGCAGATGAGGACAAAGCAGAGGAGGGTTAGACAGCAGAGTGAGGGTAAGACAGCAGGAAGGAGAGTAAGACAGCAGAGGAGAGAAGAACAGAGTGAGGGTAAGACAGCAGAGGAGGGTAAGACAGCAGAATGAGATAAGACAGCAGAGGAGAGCACAGCAGAGGAGAGTAAGACACAGAGGTGTAAGACACAGATGGAGGGTAAACAGAAGAGGAAGGTAGAGTTAGGAGAGGCAGAACAGAGTGGAGGAGTAAGACAGCAGAGGGGGGGGAAGACAGCAGAGTGGAGGTGACAGCAGAATGAATAAGACATCAGAGGAGCGTGGGACAGCAGAGTGAGGAGCCAGAGGAGGGTAAGACACAGAGGAGGGCACAGCAGAGTGAGGGCAAGGATAGAGATTAGATAAGACAGCAGAGGAGAGAAGACAGCAAAGTGGAGGGTAAGACAGCAGAGTGAGGGCAAGACAGAAGAGTGAGGGAGATTACAGAGTGGAGGGAAGACAGCAGAAATGAGAGTAAGACACAAGAGGGAGAAGGAAGGAGTTGAGGAGTGACAACAGAGGAGGGCAAGACAAGCAGAGAGGGCAAGACAGAGAGTGGAGGGAAGACAGTTAAGAAGGAGGGCAAGACAGCAGAGGAGGGAAGACAAGAACGGAGAGAGACACCAGATACCGAAGAAGCAGAGGAAGGTGACAGCAGAGGGGGAGACAGAGAGAGGAGGGTTACACAGCAGAGTGAGGGACAGAGATTGATAGTAAGACAGCAGATGGAGAGAAGACAGCAGAGGAGGTAAGACAGCAGGAGGAGGGCAAGACAGCAGAGGCAGTAGACAGAGATGGAGGAAAGGGTAAGATGAGCAAGACAGCAGGAGTGAGGGGAAGACACAAGAAGGGAGAAGACAGCAGAGTGAGCGAACACGAGTGGAGGGGAAGACACAGAGTGAGGCAAAGCAGATGAGGGCAAGACAGCAGATGGACAGAAGCGCAGAAGGAGGGTAAGACAGTTGGAGGGAAGAAACAGATGGAGGGTAAGACAAGAAGAGTAAGAGTTAGAGGAGAGAACAGCAGAGTGAGGGCAAGAACAGAGGGAGAGTACAGTTAGAGGGAGGGAAGACAGCAGATGGAGGGTAAGACAGCAGAGTGAGGGTAAGAGAGCAGAATGAGAGTAAGACATCAGGAGGAGCTGCAAGCAGAGTGGAGCGAAGACAGAAGAGTGAGGGTAAGACAGAGAGGTGCGTAAGACACAGAGTGAGAGAAGACAGCAGAGGGAGTAAGACAGCAGAGAGGGGGTAAGACAGCAGAAGAGCAAGACATCAGATGGAGCAAGACACAGAGTGAGGGGAGCACAGAGGGAGTGTAAGACAGTTAAGATGAGGGCTTAGACAGCAGAGAGGGTAAAGACAGCCAGATGAGAGCAAGACAGCAGAGGAGAGTAAGACAGCAGAGGAGTAAGACAGCAGAGTGAGGGTAAGACAGAAGAGAGGTGACAGCAGAGTGGGAGTAGAGTTAGAAAAGGCAGAGAGGTGAGGAGGAAGACAGCAGGAGTGAGGGTAAGATGATGGAGGAGTAGACAGCAGAGTGAGGGAAGACAGCAGAGGAGGGTAAGACACAGAATGAGTAAGATAGAGGAGGGAAGACAGCAGAGGAGAGGAAGACAGCAGATGGAGGGTAAACAGAATGAGAGCAAGACAAGAGTGAGGGTAAGACAGAAAGAGAGTAAGACAGCAGGAGTGAGGGAAAAGACAGCAGAGTGAGGGTAAGAGAGAATGTGAGGAGACAGCAGAGGAGAGTAAGACAGCAGAGTGAGGGTAAGACAGCAGATGAGGGAAGACAGCAGAGGAGGGTAAGACAGCAGAATGAGAGCAAGACAGCAGAGTGGAGAGTAAGAAGAAGAGGTGGTAAGACAGCAGAGGGAGCAAGACAGCAGAGAGGGTAAGACAGCAGAGGAGGGAAGAAAGCAGATGGAGGGCAGACAGCAGGAGGAGGGGGTAAGACAGCAGAATGAGGAGAAGACAGCAGAAGGAAGAGTTAAGACAGCAGAGGTGGGAGGGCAAGACAGCCAGAGTGGAGGGTAAGAGAGCAGGAGTGAGGAAGACAGCAGAGTGAGGGGAAGACAGCCGAATGAGAGCAAGACAGTGAGGATGGAAGACAGAAGAGGAGAGTAAGACAGCAGAGGGTGCAAGACAGCAGAGGAGAGTGAGCAGAGGTGGGTGGCAAGACAGCAGGAGGAGAGTAAAGACAGCAGATGGAGGGAGACAGCAGAGTGGGAGGCAACAGCAGAGTGAGGCAAGACAAGGAATGAGAGTAAGACAGAGAGTGAGGGTATGACAAAGAGTGAGGGCAAGATGCAGAGTGAGGGTTAGAACAGGAGGAGGGGGCAAGACAGCAGAATGAGAGTAAGACAGCAGAGTGAGAGTAAGACAGCAGAGGTGAGGGTAAGACAGCAGAGGAGGGCAAGAGAGCAGAGTGAGGGTAAGACAGCAGAGTGAGGGAAGACAGCCGAACGAGAGTAAGACAGCAGATGAGGGAAGACAGCAGAGGAGGGTAAGACATAAGTGAGTGAGGGTAAGACAGCAAGAACGGAGGATAAGAAGCAAGGAGTTGAGGAGGGAAGACAGAAGGAGGGTGAGAAGACAGCAGAAGAGTAAGACAGCAGATGAGCAAGACACAGATGAGGAAGACAAAGAGTGAGGGTTAAGACAGGCAAGAGAGGGTAAGACAGCAGAATGAGGAGTAGACAGCAGAAGGAGGGAAGACAGCAGGAGGAGGGTTAAGATGGGGAAGGAGCAAGAGAGGGCAAGAGTTGAGGTGGGTAAAGAGAAGGAGGAAGGGTGACAGCGAATGAGGGTAAGACAAGAGTGAGGGTAAGGACACAGAGTGGAGGAAGACAGCAGAGGAGGGCAAGACAGCAGAGGGGTGAGCAAGGATGGGTTAGAGGCGTGGGGAAGATACAGATGAAGAATGGGATGAGGGCAAGACAAGAGAGGAGGGAAACAGGTGAGTGGGACAAGACAGCAGAAGAGGAGGAAGACAGAGGAGTGAGCAAGACACAGAGTGGAGCAAGACAGCAGAGGGGGTTAGATTGGAGCAGATGAGTAAGACAGCAGAATGTGAGATAAGACAGCAGATGATAAAGACAGCAGAGGGTAAGAAAGCAGAATGAGGGTAAGACAGAATGAGAGCAAGACAGCAGAGGAGGGAGAGGTAAGGGAAAGAGAGGAGAGTTAAGACAGCAGAGGGTGTGCAAGATTGTTAAGAGTGAGGGTAAGACAGAGATGGAGGGAAGACAGCAGAAGGGTAAGACAGAGGAGAGTAAGACAGCAGAGAGTGCAAGACAGCAGGAAGGAGAGTACAATATGACGATAGAACTCAGAGAGCAAGACAGCAGAGTGATAAGAGAAGATGGGAGGGCAAGAGTTAAGAGTGGAGGCCAGACAGCAGAGAGCAAGGATAGAAGATGGAAGACAGCAGAATGAGAGAAGACAGAGGATGAGGGAAGACAGCAGATGGGTTGGGCAAGACACAGAGGAGAGAAGACAGCAGAGTGAGGGTGCAAGACACAGAGGCGGGTAGACACAGAATGGAGGGTAAGCATGTTAGAGTGAGTAAGAACAGATGAGCAAACGATATGAGGCAGAGGGTAAGACAGCAGAGTGAGTAAGACAGCAGAGTGATGACAGCAGAGTGAGGGTAAGACAACAGAGTGAGAGTAAGACAGCAGAGTGAGGGTAAGACAGCAGAGTGAGAGTAAGACAGCAGAGTGAGGGTAAGACAGCAGAGTGAGCGTAAGACAGCAGAGTGAGCGTAAGACAGCAGAGTGAGGGTAAGACAGCAGAGTGAGGCTAAGACAGCAGAATGAGAGTAAGACAGCAGAGTGAGGGTAAGACAGAAGAGTGAGGGTAAGACAGCAGAGTGAGCGTAAGACAGCAGAGTGAGGGTAAGACAGCAGAGTGAGGGTAAGACAGCAGAATGAGAGTAAGACAGCAGAGTGAGAGTAAGACAGCAGAGTGAGGGTAAGACAGCAGAGTGAGGGTAAGACAGCAGAGTGAGGGTAAGACAGCAGAATGAGAGTAAGACAGCAGAGTGAGAGTAAGACAGAAGAGTGAGGGTAAGACAGCAGAGTGAGAGTAAGACAGCAGAGTGAGGGTAAGACAGCAGAGTGAGGGTAAGACAGCAGAGTGAGGGTTAGACAGCAGAGTGAGGGTAAGACAGCAGAATGAGAGTAAGACAGCAGAGTGAGAGTAAGACAGCAGAGTGAGGGTAAGACAGCAGAGTGAGGGTAAGACAGCAGAGTGAGGGTAAGACAGCAGAGTGAGGGTAAGACAGCAGAATGAGAGTAAGACAGCAGAGTGAGAGTAAGACAGCAGAGTGAGAGTAAGACAGCAGAGTGAGCGTAAGACAGCAGAGTGAGGGTAAGACAGCAGAGTGTGGGTAAGACAGCAGAGTGAGAGTAAGACAGCAGAGTGAGGGTAAGACAGCAGAGTGAGGGTAATACAGCAGAGTGAGGGTAAGACAGCAGAATGAGAGTAAGACAGTAGAGTGAGGGTAAGACAGCAGAGTGAGGGTAAGACAGCAGAGTGAGGGTTAGACAGCAGAGTGAGGGTAAGACAGCAGAATGAGAGTAAGACAGCAGAGTGAGAGTAAGACAGCAGAGTGAGGGTAAGACAGCAGAGTGAGAGTAAGACAGCAGAGTGAGGGTAAGACAGCAGAGTGAGGGTAAGACAGCAGAGTGAGGGTAAGACAGCAGAGTGAGGGTAAGACAGCAGATTGAGAGTAAGACAGCAGATTGAGAGTAAGACAGCAGAGTGAGAGTAAGACAGCAGAGTGAGAGTAAGACAGCAGAGTGAGGGTTAGACAGCAGAGTGAGGGTAAGACAGCAGAATGAGAGTAAGACAGCAGAGTGAGAGTAAGACAGCAGAGTGAGGGTAAGACAGCAGAGTGAGGGTAAGACAGCAGAATGAGAGTAAGACAGCAGAGTGAGAGTAAGACAGCAGAGTGAGAGTAAGACAGCAGAGTGTGCGTAAGACAGCAGAGTGAGGGTAAGACAGAAGAGTGAGTGTAAGACAGCAGAGTGTGCGTAAGACAGCAGAGTGAGAGTAAGACAGCAGAGTGAGGGTAAGACAGCAGAGTGAGAGTAAGACAGCAGAATGAGAGTAAGACATCAGAGTGAGCGTAAGACAGCAGAGTGAGGGTAAGACAGCAGAGTGAGGGTAAGACAGCAGAGTGAGGGTTAGACAGCAGAGTGAGGGTAAGACAGCAGATTGAGAGTAAGACAGCAGAGTGAGAGTAAGACAGCAGAGTGAGGGTAAGACAGCAGAGTGAGGGTAAGACAGAAGAGTGAGGGTAAGACAGCAGAGTGAGGGTAAGACAGCAGAATGGGAGTAAGACAGCAGAGTGAGAGTAAGACAGCAGAGTGAGGGTAAGACAGCAGAGTGAGAGTAAGACAGCAGAGTGAGGGTAAGACAGCAGAGTGAGCGTAAGACAGCAGAGTGAGCGTAAGACAGCAGAGTGAGGGTAAGACAGCAGAGTGAGGGTAAGACAGCAGAGTGAGGGTAAGACAGCAGAGTGAGAGTAAGACAGCAGAGTGAGGGTAAGACAGCAGAGTGAGGGTAAGACAGCAGAGTGAGAGTAAGACAGCAGAGTGAGGGTGAGACAGCAGAGTGAGTTTAAGACAGCAGAATGAGAGTAAGACATCAGAGTGAGCGTAAGACAGCAGAGTGAGGGTAAGACAGCAGAGTGAGGGTAAGACCGCAGAGTGAGGGTTAGACAGCAGAGTGAGGGTAAGACAGCAGATTGAGAGTAAGACAGCAGAGTGAGAGTAAGACAGCAGAGTGAGGGTAAGACAGCAGAGTGAGGGTAAGACAGAAGAGTGAGGGTAAGACAGCAGAGTGAGGGTAAGACAGCAGAATGGGAGTAAGACAGCAGAGTGAGAGTAAGACAGCAGAGTGAGGGTAAGACAGCAGAGTGAGAGTAAGACAGCAGAGTGAGGGTAAGACAGCAGAGTGAGCGTAAGACAGCAGAGTGAGCGTAAGACAGCAGAGTGAGGGTAAGACAGCAGAGTGAGGGTAAGACAGCAGAGTGAGGGTAAGACAGCAGAGTGAGGGTAAGACAGAAGAGTGAGGGTAAGACAGCAGAGGGAGGGTAAGACAGCAGAGTGAGGGTAAGACAGCAGAGTGAGGGTAAGACAGCAGAGTGAGGGTAAGACAGCAGAGTGAGGGTAAGACAGCAGAGTGAGGGTAAGACAGCAGAGTGAGAGTAAGACAGCAGAGCGAGGGTAAGACAGCAGTGTGAGGGTAAGACAGCAGAGTGAGTGTAAGACAGCAGAATGAGAGTAAGACATCAGAGTGAGCGTAAGACAGCAGAGTGAGAGTAAGACAGCAGAGTGAGAATGAGACAGCAGAGTGAGGGTAAGACAGCAGAGGGAGGGTAAGACAGCAGAGTGAGGGTAAGACAGCAGAGTGAGGGTAAGACAGCAGTGTGAGGGTAAGACAGCAGAGTGAGGGTAAGACAGCAGAGTGAGGGTAAGACAGCAGAGTGAGGGTAAGACAGCAGAGTGAGGGTAAGACAGCAGAGTGAGGGTAAGACAGCAGAATGAGAGTAAGACAGCAGAGTGAGGGTAAGACAGCAGAGTGAGGGTAAGACAGCAGAGTGAGGGTAAGACAGCAGAGTGAGGGTAAGACAGCAGAGTGAGGGTAAGACAGCAGAGTGAGGGTAAGACAGCAGAGTGAGGGTAAGACAGCAGAGTGAGGGTAAGACAGCAGAGTGAGGGTAAGACAGCAGAGTGAGGGTAAGACAGCAGAATGAGAGTAAGACAGCAGAGTGAGGGTAAGACAGCAGAGTGAGGGTAAGACAGCAGAGTGAGGGTAAGACAGCAGAGTGAGGGTAAGACAGCAGAGTGAGGGTAAGACAGCAGAGTGAGGGTAAGACAGAAGAGTGAGGGTAAGACAGCAGAGGGAGGGTAAGACAGCAGAGTGAGGGTAAGACAGCAGAGTGAGGGTAAGACAGCAGAGGGAGGGTAAGACAGCAGAGTGAGGGTAAGACAGCAGAGTTGGGTAAGACAGCAGAGTGAGGGTAAGACAGCAGAGTGAGGGTAAGACAGAAGAGTGACGGTAAGACAGCAGAGGGAGGGTAAGACAGCAGAGTGAGGGTAAGACAGCTGAGTGAGGGTAAGACAGCAGAGTGAGGGTAAGACAGCAGAGGGAGGGTAAGACAGCAGAGTGAGGGTAAGACAGAAGACAGAGGACAGTGATACAAAATGGTATTAGTTCTTAGTGTTTTACATTCAATAATATGTCAGCATTTATACACAGTTGTTGTCAGCATTAATTTTGCTCTCACTGGAATCCTGGACCCTGACAGTAGTACCAAGAGCTACAGCTCAACTTATTTCGGTATACAGTTCCACTCTTTTAATGTTATAAATATTTCCTGCAAAATATTCTAGTACTAAATATGTAAAAATAAAATAACACTCTGAAGAACGTTATAAGTTGAACTCGACACAGTGACCCTGACGACACAGTGACCCTCCCGACACAGTGACCCTGACAACACAGTGACCCTGACAACAGTGACCCTGACAACCCAGTGACTCTGAAAACACAGTGACCCTGACGACACAGTGACCCTGACAACACAGTGACCCTGACAACAGTGACCCTGACAACAGTGACCCTGACAACCCAGTGACTCTGAAAACACAGTGACCCTGACGACACAGTGACCCTGACGACACAGTGACCCTGACAACACAGTGACCCTGACAACAGTGTCCCTGACAACAGTGATCCTGACAACGCAGTGACCCTGACAACAGTGACCCTGACAACAGTGACCCTGACAACCCAGTGACTCTGAAAACACAGTGATCCTGACGACACAGTGACCCTGACGACACAGTGACCCTGACAACACAGTGACCCTGACAACAGTGACCCTGACAACAGTGATCCTGACAACGCAGTGACTCTGAAAACACAGTGACCCTGACGACACAGTGACCCTGACGACACAGTGACCCTGACGACACAGTGACCCTGACGACACAGTGACCCTGACGACACAGTGACCCTGACGACACAGTGGCCCTGACGACAGAGTGATCCTGACAGCACAGTGACCCTGACGACACAATGACCCTGACGACACAGTGACCCTGACAACACAGTGACCCTGACAACACAGTGACCCTGACGACACAGTGACCCTGACAACACAGTGACCCTGACGACACAGTCACCATGACGACACAGTGACCCTGACAACACAGTGACCCTGACGACACAGTAACCCTGACAACAGAGTGACCCTGACAACACAGTGACCCTGACGACAGAGTGACCCTTACGACAGTGACCTTGACGAAACAGCGACCGTGACGACAGAGTGACCCTGACGACACAGTAACCCTGACGACACAGTGACCCTGACAACACAGTGACCTTGACGACACAGTGACCCTGACGGCACAGTGACCCTGACAACACAGTGACCCTGACGACACAATGACCTTGACGACACAGTGACCCTGACACTACAGTGACCCTGACGAAACAGTGACCCTGACGACAGAGTGACCCTGACAACACAGTGACCCTGGCATCACAGTGACCCTGACGACACAGTGATCCTGACGACACAGTGACCCTGACAACACAGTGACCCTGACGACACAGTGACCCTGACGGCACAGTGACCCTGACAACACAGTGACCCTGACGACACAATGACCTTGACGACACAGTGACCCTGACGACACAGTGATCCTGACAGCACAGTGACCCTGACGACAGAGTGACCCTGACGACAGAGTGACCCTAACATCAGAGTGACCCTGACAACAGAGTGACCCTGACGACACAGTGACCCTGACGAAACAGTGACCTTGACGACACAGTGACCCTGACGACACAGTGACCCTGACGACACAGTGACCCTGACGACCCAGTGACCCTGACAACACAGTGACCCTGACGAAACAGTGACTCTGACGACCCAGTAACCCTGACGACAGAGTGACCCTGGCAACAGAGTGACCCTGACAACAGAGTGACCCTGACGACACAGTGACCCTGACGAAACAGTGACCCTGGCAACAGAGTGACCCTGACAACAGAGTGACCCTGACGACACAGTGACCCTGACGAAACAGTGACCCTGACGACACAGTGACCCTTACGACAGTGACCATGACCACACAGTGACTGAGGACACAGTGAAAATGACTACACAGTGAAAAATGACAACACAGTGACCCTAACAACACAGTGACCCTGACGACACATTGACCCTGACAACAGAGTGACCCTGACGACACAGTAACCCTGACGACACAGTGACCCTGACGACACAGTGACCCTGACGACACAGTGACCCTTACGACAGTGACCTTGACGACAGAGTGACCCTGACGACACAGTGACCCTGACGAAACAATGACCCTAACGACACAGTGACCCTTACGACAGTGACCCTGACGACACAATGACCATGACGACACAGTGACCCTGACAACACAGTGACCCTGACGAAACAGTGACCCTGACGACACAGTGACCCTGACAACACAGTGACCCTGACGACACAGTGACCATGACGACACAGTGACCCTGACGACACAGTAACCCTGAAGACAAAGTGACCCTGACGACACAGTGACCCTGACAACACAGTGACCCTGACGACACAGTGTAAACTGAAGTTTACAAAGAAATGCTTGTAAATGCCTCGTGTGAAGGCTTACTCAGCTCTGTAATAACTTCAGACAGTATTACCAAAGCTGGCTCCTCCTCAGGAAAATTAATGAATAGAAAACGAAATAATAATTAACAAAGATAAACACTTTATTATTTATTAAAGCAAACATAAAACAATAAAACATGACAGGTATATCCTATTTGAAAGAAAAATGAAAAATGAAATGAAAAAAATAACATTTGAACTCAACGCTAATATATATATTGGGGTGTCTGGTGTTGGTGAAACTTCGTGTTGTTGAAATCTTAGCCGTTGCTGATGTGGAGGGGGGGGAGGGGGGGAGGGGGGGTCGCAGGTGTTGGTGACCACCACCGGCTATTTCTTCACAGAGTATCGCCGTGAGTATTCTATCCCGATGACAGGAAAGCAGGTTCTTTACCGCTGCAATGATGTGGGGTTACGTCCTGCAATTTCATACAGGTGCACAGGTAATTAAATCCAATATGGGACGTCTCCAGGACGTTAGTCCGTCTCCGTCAGTTTTTCTCGTTGATTGACAGGTGACCCTCTCTATCATCCAAGCTGAAAAGATAGACAGGTTACCCA
>NW_027198949.1:0-37563 GCF_038502225.1 Cherax quadricarinatus
CCCTTCTGTTCTCTGGTCTCGTCAGGCCAATTTCCCTTAACCTTTCTTCGTACCTCTGTACCGTACCGAGGTATCTAGTACCTCTGTACAGTACAGAGGTATCTAGTCTTGTTGCAAACTATGGGACTTTCTCTAATTTCTTGACGTACTTGACCAAGTGTGGCTTCCAAATTGGTGCTGCTATGGGCATGAGGTACACGACATACAGTCTTGAACGATTCCTTACTTAGGTATCGGAACGCTATTCTCAGGTTTGCCAGGCGCCCATGTGCTGCAGCAGTTATCTGGTTGTGTACCTCAGGAGATATGCTTGGCATTATACTCACCCCAAGAGGCTTTTCCTTGACTGAGGTTTGCAGTCTTTGGCCACATAGCCCATACTCTCTCTGCGGCCTTCTTTGCTCTTCTCCGATCTTCATGACTTTGCATTTGACGGGGTTAAATTCGAGGAGCCAGTTGTTTAACCAGGCTTGCAGCCTGTCCTAGTCTCTTTGTAGTCCTGCCGGATCCTCATTCGATTTAATTCTCTTCATTAGCTTCACATCATCTGCAAACAGGGACACTTGTGAGTCTATCCCTTCCGTCATGTCATTCACATATACCAAAAATAGCACAGGTCCTACAACTGACCCCTGTGGAACCCCGCTCGTCACAGGAGCCACATACCAAGACTTGTTGTTTCCTTCCTGTTAGGTATTCTCAGATCCATTGCAGTGCCCTTCCTGTTATACGTGCCTGATCCTCTAACTCCTGCACTAATCTCTCGTGAGGAACTGTTTCGAAGGCCTTCTTGCAGTCCAAGAAGACGCAGTCTACCCACACCTCTCTCTCTCGTGTTTTACTGCAGTTACCTTGTCAAAAAACTTCAATAGGTTTGTGACTCAGGATTTTCCTTTCCTGAATCCGTGCTGGTTGTCGTTTATAAGCTTATTCCGTTCTAGGTGCTCCACCACTCTCATCCTGATAATCTTCTCCATGACTTTGAATACTATACACGTCAGTGACACTGGTCTGTAGTTTACTGCCTCGTGTCTATTTCCATTCTTAAAAATGGGGACTACTTTTGCCGTCTTCCATACCTCAGGTATTTGCTCTGTTGCAATGGATGTGTATGTGTGTGTTTGTGTGAGTGTATTAGCCTAGTTGTGGTTGCAGAGGTTGATTCACAGCTCCTGGCCCCGCCTCTTTACTGGTCGCTACTAGGTCACTCTTTCTGCTCCATGAGCTTTATCATACCTCTTCTTTAAGCTATGTATGGATCCTGCCTCCACTACATCACTTCCCAAACTATTCCACTTCTTGACAACTCTGTGACTGAAGAAATACTTCCTAACATGCATGTGATTCATCTGAGTCTTCAACTTCCAATTGTGACCCCTTGTTGCTGTGTACCATCTCTCGAACATTTTGTCTCTGTCCTCCTTGTCAATTCTTCTCAGTATTTTATATATCATTATCATATATCCTTTATCTCTTCTGTCCTCCAGTGTCGTCAAGTCGATTTCCTTTAACTTCTCCTCGTAGGAAATGCCCCTTAGCGAACCTTCACACTTTCTCTAGTTTCTTTACGTGCTTGGCTAGGTGTTGGTTCCAAACTGGTGCTGCATACTCCAATATAGTCCTGACATACACGGTGTAGAGGTTCCTGAATGATTCCTTATTGAGATGTCGGAATGCTATTCTTGGTTTGCTAGTCTCTTATGCTGCAGCAGTTATTTGGTTGATGTGTGCCTCAGATGTGCCTGGTGTTATACTTACCCCAAGACCCTTTTCCTTGAGTGAAGCTTGTAGTCTCTGGCCCCCTAGACTGCACTCCGTCTGCAGTCTTCTTTGCCCTTCTCCAATCTTTGTGACTTTGCACTTAGTCTGTTTGAACTCCAGGAGCCAGTTTCTGGATCAGGCCTGCAGCCTGTCCAGATCCCTTTGTACTTCTGCCTGTTCCTCCTCCTATTGAATTCATCTCATCAGCTTCACATCATCTGCAAACAGGGCCACTTCAGAGTCTAACCCTTCCATCATGTCATTCACATATATCAAAAATAGCACTGGTCCTAGGACTGACTCCTGTGGGACCCCGCTCGTCACAGGCGCCCACTGTAATACCTCACCACGTACCATGACTCGTTGTTGCCTTCCTGTCAGGTATTCTCTGATCCATTGCAGTGCCCTTCCTGTTATACATGCCTGATCCTCCAGCTTCTGTACTAATTTCATGTGAGGAACTGTGTCGAAGGCCTTCCTGCAGTCCAGGAAAATGCAATCAACCCACCCCTCTCTCTCGTGTCTTACTTCTGTTACCTTGTCATAAAACTCCAGAAGGTTTGTGACACAGGATTTGCCTTTCATGAATCCGTGCTGGTTGTTTTTTATAATCGTGTTCCGTTCCTGGTGTTCCACCACTCTCCTTCTAATAATCTTCTCCATGACCTTGCATACTATACACGTCAGAGACACTGGTCTGTAGTTTAATACCTCGTTTCTGTCTCCTTTCTTAAAAATGGGGACTATATTTGCCGTCTTCCATACCTCAGTTAGTTGCCCAGTTTCAAGGGATGTATTGTAGATTGTGGTTAGTGGCACGCACAGCTCCTCTGCTCCTTCTCTATGGACCCACGGGGAGATGTTGTCCAGACCCCTCGCCTTTGAGGTATCGAGGTCACTTAGCAGCTTCTGCACCTCCTCCTCCGTTGTTTGTATGTAATCCAGCACCTGTTGGTATATTCCCTGTTGGTGTTTCCCCTTTGTGCTGTCTTCTCATAGCCATTCCTGTCTCTACTCTAAATACTTCCTTAAATCTCATGTTGAGCTCCTCGCATACCTCGTGATCGTTTCTTGTGAGTTCCCCACCTGTCTTCAGCCTAATCACCTGGTCTTTGACTGTTGTCTTCCCCTGGTGTGGCTGTACAGCAGTTTCGGGTCAAACTTGACTTTCGATGCTATGTTATTTTCATACTGTCGCTGGGCCTCCCTCCTTATCTCTGCATACTCCTTCCTGGCTCTTCGACTGATCTCCTTATTTTCATGTGTTCTTCGCCTTCTGTACTTTTTCCATTCTCCATTGCACTTGGTTTTTGCCTACTTACACCGTCGGGTAAACCAGGGGCTCGTTCTGGTCTTCCCAGTGTTTCTGTTGCGCTTGGGAACAAACTTTTCGTCTGCCTCCTTGCATTTTGTTGTTACGTATTCCATCATTTCATATATATGTGTGTGTGTGTGTGTGTGTGTGTGTGTGTGTGTGTGTGTGTGTGTGTGTGTGTGTGTGTGTGTGTGTGTGTGTGTGTGTGTGTGTGTGTGTGTGTGTGTGTGTGTGTGTGTGTGTGTCTATGTGTGTGTCTGTGTAAGTGTGTACGTGTGTGTGTGTGTGTGTGTGTCTGTGTCTGTGTCTGTGTCTGTGTCTGTCTGTGTGTGTGTCTGTGTCTATCTTTGTGTTTTTTGTGTGTGTGTGTGTGTGTGTGTGTGTGTGTGTGTGTGTGTGTGTGTGTGTGTGTGTGTGTGTCTGTCTGTCTGTCTGTCTGTGTCTGTGAATGTGTGTGTGTGTCTGTGTCTGTGTGTACGCACTTAACTGTACTCACCTAATTGTTGTTGCAGGGGTCGAGACTCAGCTCCTGGCCCCGCCTCTTCACTGAACGCTATGTCCTCTCTCTCCGTGTTCCATGAGCTTTATCATACCTCGTCTTAAAGCTATGTATGGTTCCTGCCTCCACTGCATCACTTGCTAGACTATTGTATGTTTGTGTGTGTGTGTAGATAAATAAATACAGATGTGAGAATGCATTTACACACAAACACACAAACACATTTACACATAAACACACAAACACATTTACACATAAACACACAAACACATTTACACATAAACACACAAACACATTTACACATAAACACACAAACACATTTACACATAAACACACATACACATTTACACATAAACACACAAACACATTTACACAAACACATTTACACATAAACATTTCATAATTTAGGGAAATTACTGATTTAATTTTTGCAATACAAATGAAGAATTGTAATATAATACAGCGACGTTCCTAAACTAATCTGACGTCATGTGTAGAGGCAGCAACACAGGTGTAGAGGCAGCGACACAGGTGTAGAGGCAGCGACACAGGTGTACAGGCAGCAACACAGGTGTAGAGGCAGCGACACAGGTGTAGAGGCAGCAACACAGGTGTAGAGGCAGCGACACAGGTGTAGAGGCAGCGACACAGGTGTAGAGGCAGCGACACAGGTGTAGAGGCAGCGACACAGGTGTAGAGGCAGCGACACAGGTGTAGAGGCAGCGACACAGGTGTAGAGGCAGCGACACAGGTGTAGAGGCAGCGACACAGGTGTAGAGGTAGCGACACAGGTGTAGAGGCAGCGACACAGGTGTAGAGGCAGCGACACAGGTGTAGAGGCAGCGACACAGGTGTAGAGGCAGCGACACAGGTGCAGAGGCAGCGACACAGGTGTAGAGGCAGCGAAACAGGTGTAGAGGCAGCGACACAGGTGTAGAGGCAGCGACACAGGTGTAGAGGCAGCGACACAGGTGTAGAGGCAGCGACACAGGTGTAGAGGCAGCGACACAGGTGTAGAGGCAGCGACACAGGTGTAGAGGCAGCGACACAGGTGTAGAGGCAGCGACACAGGTGTAGAGGCAGCGACACAGGTGTAGAGGCAGCGACACAGGTGTAGAGGCAGCGACACAGGTGTAGAGGCAGCGACACAGGTGTAGAGGCAGCGACACAGGTGTAGAGGCAGCGACACAGGTGTAGAGGCAGCGACACAGGTGTAGAGGCAGCGACACAGGTGTAGAGGCAGCGACACAGGTGTAGAGGCAGCGACACAGGTGTAGAGGCAGCGACACAGGTGTAGAGGCAGCGACACAGGTGTAGAGGCAGCGACACAGGTGTAGAGGCAGCGAAACAGGTGTAGAGGCAGCGACACAGGTGTAGAGGCAGCGACACAGGTGTAGAGGCAGCGACACAGGTGTAGATGCAGAGACACAGTAGAGGCAGCGGCACAGATGTAGAGGCAGCGACACAGGTGTAGAGGCAGCGACACAGGTGTAGAGGCAGCGACACAGGTGTAGAGGCACCGACACAGGTGTAGAGGCAGCGACACAGGTGTAGAGGCAGCGACACAGGTGTAGAGGCAGCAACACAGGTGTAGAGGCAGCAACACAGGTGTAGAGGCAGCAACACAGGTGTAGAGGCAGCGACACAGGTGTAGAGGCAGCGACACAGGTGTAGAGGCAGCGACACAGGTGTAGAGGCAGCAACACAGGTGTAGAGGCAGCGACACAGGTGTAGAGGCAGCGACACAGGTGTAGAGGCAGCGACACAGGTGTAGAGGCAGCGACACAGGTGTAGAGGCAGCGACACAGGTGTAGAGGCAGCAGCACAGGTGTAGAGGCAGCAACACAGGTGTAGAGGCAGCAACACAGGTGTAGAGGCAGCGACACAGGTGTAGAGGCAGCGACACAGGTGTAGAGGCAGCAACACAGGTGTAGAGGCAGCGACACAGGTGTAGACGCAGCGACAAAGGTGTAGAGGGAGCGACACAGGTGTAGAGGCAGCGACACAGGTTTAGAGGCAGCGACACAGGTGTAGAGGCTGCAACACAGGTGTAGAGGCAGCGACACAGGTGTAGAGGCAGCAACACAGGTGTAGAGGCAGCGACACAGGTGTAGAGGCAGCAACACAGGTGTAGAGGCAGCAACACAAGTGTAGAAGCAGCGACACAGGTGTAGAGGCAGCGACACAGGTGTAGAGGCAGCAACACAGGTGTAGAGGCAGCGACACAGGTGTAGAGGCAGGAACACAGGTGTAGAGGCAGCGACACAGGTGTAGAGGCAGCGACACAGGTGTAGAGGCAGCGACACAGGTGTAGAGGCAGCGACACAGGTGTAGAGGCAGCAACACAGGTGTAGAGGCAGCGACACAGGTGTAGAGGCAGCGACACAGGTGTAGAGGCAGCGACACAGGTGTAGAGGCAGCGACACAGGTGTAGAGGCAGCGACACAGGTGTAGAAGCAGCGATACAGGTGTAGAGGCTGCAAAGCAGGTGTAGAGGCAGCGACACAGGTGTAGAGGCAGCGACACAGGTGTAGAGGCAGCGACACAGGTGTAGAGGCAGCGACAAAGGTGTAGAGGCAGCGACACAGGTGTAGAGGCAGCGACACAGGTGTAGAGGCAGCGACACAGGTGTAGAGGCAGCGACACAGGTGTAGAGGCAGCGACACAGGTGTAGAGGCAGAGAAACAGGTTCAGAGGCAGCGACACAGGTGTGGAGGCAGCGACACAGGTGTAGAGGCAGCAACACAGGTGTAGAGGCAGCGACACAGGTGTAAAGGCAGCCACAAAGGTGTAGAGGCAGCGACACAGGTGTAGAGGCAGCGACACAGGAGTAGAAACAGCGATACAGGTGTAAAGGCTGCAAAGCAGGTGTAGAGGCAGCGACACAGGTGTAGACGCAGCGACACAGGTGTAGAGGCAGCGACACAGGTGTAGAGGCAGCGACACAGGTGTAGAGGCAGCAACACAGGTGTAGAGGCAGCGACACAGGTGTAGAGGCAGCGACAAAGGTGTAGAGGCAGCGACACAGGTGTAGAGGCAGCGACACAGGTGTAGAAGCAGCGATACAGGTGTAGAGGCTGCAAAGCAGGTGTAGAGGCAGCGACACAGGTGTAGAGGCAGCGACACAGGTGTAGAGGCAGCGAAACAGGTGTAGAGGCAGCGACACAGGTGTAGAGGCAGCGACACAGGTGTAGAGGCAGCGACACAGGTGTAGAGGCAGCGACACAGGTGAAGAGGCAGCGACACAGGTGTAGAGGCAGCGACACAGGTGTAGAGGCAGCGACACAGGTGTAGAGGCAGCGACACAGGTGTAGAGGCTGCAACACAGGTGTAGAGGCAGTGATACAGGTGTAAAGGCAGCGACACAGGTGTAGAAGCAGCGACACAGGTGTAGAGGCAGCGACACAAGTGTAGAAGCAGCGACACAGGTGTAGAGGCAGCGACACAGGTGTAGAGGCAGCGACACAGGTGTAGAGGCAGCGACACAGGTGTAGAGGCAGCGACACAGGTGTAGAAGCAGCGACACAGGTGTAGAGGCAGCGACACAATTGTAGAGGCAGCGACACAGATGTAGAGGCAGCGACAAAGGTGTAGAGGCAGCGACACAGGTGTAGAGGCAGCGACACAAGTTTAGAGGCAGCGACACAGGTATAGAGGCAGCGACAGAGGTGTAGAGGCAGCGACACAGGTGTAGAGACAGCGATACAGGGGTAGAGGCAGCAACACAGGTGTAGAGGCAGCGGCACAGGTGTAGAGGCATCTGCACAGGTGTAGAGGCTGCGACACAGATGTAGAGGCAGCGACAAAAGGTGTAGAGGCAGCAATACAGGTGTAGAGTCAGCGACACAGGTGTAGAGGCTGCGACACAGATGTAGAGGCAGCGACAAAGGTGTAGAGGCATCGACACAGGTGTAGAGGCAGCGACAGAGGTGTAGAGGCAGCGACACAGGTGTAGAGGGTGTGACACAGGTGTAGAGGCAGCGACACAGGTGTAGAGGTAGCAACACAGGCGTAGAGGCTGCAGCACAGGTGTAAAGGCAGCGACACAGGTGTACAGGCTGCGACACAGGTGTAAAGGCAGTGACGCAGGTGTAGAGGCAGCGACACAAGTGTAGAGGCAGCGACACAGGTGTAGAGGCAGCGACACAGGTGTAGAGGCAGCGACACAGGTGTAGAGGCTGCAACACAGGTGTAGAGGCAGCGACACAGGTGTAGAGGCAGCGGCACAGGTGTAGAGGCAGCGACACAGGTTTAGAAGCAGCGACACAGGTGTAGAGGCAGCGACACAGGTGTAGACGCAGCGACACAGGTGTAGAGACAGCGACACAGGTGTAGAGGCAGCGACACAGGTGTAGAGGCAGCGACACAGGTGTAGAGGCAGCGACACAGGTGTAGAGGCAGCGACACAGGTGTAGAGGCAGCGACACAGGTGTAGAGGCAGCGACACAGGTGTAGAGGCAGCGACACGAGTGAAGAGGCTGCAACACAGGTGTAGAGGCAGCGACACAAGTGTAGAGGCAGCAACACAGGTGTAGAGGCAGCGACACAGGTGTAGAGGCAGCGACACAGGTGTAGAGGCAGCGACACAGGTGTAGAGGCTGCAACACAGGTGTAGAGGCAGCGGCCCCTAGTGTAGAGACAGCCACACAGGTGTAGAGGCAGCGACGCAGATGTAAAGGCAGCGACACAGGTGTAGAGGCAGCGACACAGGTGTAGAGGTAGCGACACAGGTGTAGAGACAGTGACACAGGTATAGAGGCAGCGACTCAGGTGTAGAGGCAGCGACACAGGTGTAGAGGCAGCGACACAGATGTAGAGGCAGCGACACAGGTGTAGAGGCTGCGACACAGGTGTAGAGGCAGCGACACAGGTGTAGAGGCTGCAACACAGGTGTAGAGGCAGCGACACAAGTGAAGAGGCAGCGACACAGGTGTAGAGGCAGCGACACAGGTGTAGAGGCAGCGACACAGGTGTAGAGGCAGCGACACAGGTGTAGAGGCAGCGAGAAATGTGTAGAGGCAGCGACACAGGTGTAGAGGCAGCGACACAGGTGTAGAAGCAGCGATACAGGTATAGAGGCTGCAAAGCAGGTGTAGAGGCAGCGACACAGGTGTAGAGGCAGCGACACACGTGTAGAGGCAGCAAAACAGGTGTAGAGGCAGCGACAAAGGTGTAGAGGCAGCGACACAGGTGTAGAGGCAGCGACGCAGATGTAGAGGCAGCGACACAGGTGTAGAGGCAGCGTCACAGGTGTAGAGGCAGCGACACAGGTGTGGAAACTGCGACACAGGTGTAGAGGCAGCGACTCAGGTGTACAGGCAGCGACACAGGTGTAGAGGCAGCGAGAAAGGTGTAGAGGCAGCGACACAGGTGTAGAGGCAGCGAAACAGGTGTAGAGGCAGCGACACAGGTGTAGAGGTAGCGACACAGGTGTAGAGTCAGCGACACAGGTGTAGAGGCAGCGACATATGTGTAGAGGCAGCGACACAGGTGTAGAGGCTGCAACACAGATGTAGAGGCAGCGACACAGGTGTAGAGGCAGCGACACAGGTGTAGAGGCAGCGACACAGGTGTAGAGGCAGCGACACAGGTGTAGAGGCAGCAACACAGGTGTAGAGGCAGCAACACAGGTGTAGAGGCAGCGACACAGGTGTAGAGGCAGCGACACAGGTGTAGAGGCAGCGACACAGGTGTAGAGGCAGCGACACAGGTGTAGAGGCAGCGACACAGGTGTAGAGGCAGCGACACAGGTGTAGAGGCAGCGACACAGGTGTAGAGGCAGCGACACAGGTGTAGAGGCAGCGACACAGGTGTAGAGGCAGCGACACAGGTGTAGAGGCAGCGACACAGGTGTAGAGGCAGCGACACAGGTGTAGAGGCAGCGACACAGGTGTAGAGGCTGCAACACAGATGTAGAGGCAGCGACACAGGTGTAGAGGCAGCGACACAGGTGTAGAGGCAGGGACACAGGTCTAGAGGCAGCGACACAGGTGTAGAGGCAGCGACACAGGTGTAGAGGCAGCGACACAGGTGTAGAGGCAGCGACACAGGTGTAGAGGCAGTGACACAGGTGTAGAGGCAGGGACACAGGTGTAGAGGCAGCGACACAGGTGTAGAGGCAGCGACACAGGTGTAGAGGCTGCGACACAGGTGTAGAGGCAGCGACACAGGTGTATAGGCTGCGACACAGGTGTAGATGCAGCGACACAGGTGTAGAGGCAGCAACACAGGTGTAGAGACAGCGACACAGGTGTTGAGGCAGCGACACAGGTGTAGAGGCAGCGACACAGGTGTAGAGGCAGCGAAACAGGTGTAGAGGCAGCGACACAGGTGTAGAGGCAGCGACACAGGTGTAGAGACAGCGACACAGGTGTAGAGGCAGCGACAAAGGTGTAGAGGCAGCAACACAGGTGTAGAGGCTGTGACACAGGTGTAGAGGCAGCGACACAGGTGTAGAGGCAGCGACACAGGTGTAGAGGGAGCGACACAGGTGTAGAGGCAGCGACACAGGTGTAGAGGCTGCAACACAGATGTAGAGGCAGCGACACAGGTGTAGAGGCAGCGACACAGGTGTAGAGGCAGCGACACAGGTGTTGAGGCAGCGACACAGGTGTAGAGGCAGCGACACAGGTGTAGAGGCAGCGAAACAGGTGTAGAGGCAGCGACACAGGTGTAGAGGCAGCGACACAGGTGTAGAGACAGCGACACAGGTGTAGAGACAGCGACACAGGTGTAGAGGCAGCGACACAGGTGTAGAGGCAGCAACACAGGTGTAGAGGCTGTGACACAGGTGTAGAGGCAGCGACACAGGTGTAGAGGCAGCGACACAGGTGTAGAGGGAGCGACACAGGTGTAGAGGCAGCGACACAGGTGTAGAGGCTGCAACACAGATGTAGAGGCAGCGACACAGGTGTAGAGGCAGCGACACAGGTGTAGAGACAGCGACACAGGTGTTGAGGCAGCGACACAGGTGTAGAGGCAGCGACACAGGTGTAGAGGCAGCGAAACAGGTGTAGAGGCAGCGACACAGGTGTAGAGGCAGCGACACAGGTGTAGAGACAGCGACACAGGTGTAGAGGCAGCGACACAGATGTAGAGGCAGCGACACAGGTGTAGAGGCTGCGACACAGGTGTAGAGGCAGCGACACAGGTGTAGAAGCAGCGATACAGGTGTAGAGGCAGTGACACAGGTGTAGAGGCAGCGACGCAGGTGTAGAGGCAGCGACACAGGTATCTAGGCAGCGACACAGGTGTAGAGGCAGCGACATAGGTGTAGAGGCAGCGACGCAGGTGTAGAGGCAGCGACGCAGGTGTAGAGGCAGCGACACAGGTGTAGAGGCAGCGACACAGGTGTAGAGACAGCGACACAGGTGTTGAGGCAGCGACACAGGTGTAGAGGCAGCGACACAGGTGTAGAGGCAGCGAAACAGGTGTAGAGGCAGCGACACAGGTGTAGAGGCAGCGACACAGGTGTAGAGACAGCGACACAGGTGTAGAGGCAGCGACACAGGTGTAGAGGCAGCAACACAGGTGTAGAGGCTGTGACACAGGTGTAGAGGCAGCGACACAGGTGTAGAGGCAGCGACACAGGTGTAGAGGGAGCGACACAGGTGTAGAGGCAGCGACACAGGTGTAGAGGCTGCAACACAGATGTAGAGGCAGCGACACAGGTGTAGAGACAGCGACACAGGTGTAGAGGCAGGGACACAGGTCTAGAGGCAGCGACACAAGTGTAGAGGCAGCGACACAGGTGTAGAGGCAGCGACACAGGTGTAGAGGCAGCGACACAGGTGCAGAGGCAGCGACACAGGTGTAGAGGCAGCGACACAGGTATAGAGGCAGCGACACAGGTGTAGAGGCTGCAACACAGGTGTAGAGGCAGCGACACAGGTGTATAGGCTGCGACACAGGTGTAGAGGCAGCGACACAGGTGTAGAGGCAGCGACACAGGTGTAGAGACAGCGACACAGGTGTAGAGGCAGCGACACAGGTGTAGAGGCAGCGACACAGGTGTAGAGGCAGCGACACAGGTGTAGAGGCAGCGACACAGGTGTAGAGGCAGCGACACAGGTGTAGAGACAGCGACACAGGTGTAGAGGCAGCGACACAGGTTTAGAGGCTGCAACACAGGTTTAGAGGCAGCGACACAGGTGTACAGGCAGCGATACATGTGTAGAGACAGCGACACAGGTGTAGAGGCAGCGACACAGGTGTATAGGCTGCGACACAGGTGTAGAGGCAGCGACACAGGTGTAGAGGCAGCGACACAGGTGTAGAGGCAGCGACGCAGGTGTAGAGGCAGCGACACAGGTGTAGAGGCAGCGACACAGGTGTTGAGGCTGCGACACAGGACATACACCCCAAGAGCTGTATTTGTCTCGGCAAATACACAGACAGCTTACTTTAGCCTCTATATTTTAAGCTTATAATGTTCTTGTCTGGTTTTGAGCGGATTCTGTGGAGCCTTAATTAACCCTTGTGTAGTCGATAAGCTTTGGATCCCTCGTTGGCGAACCATTCACTGAATACTACTCTATTTTTCAACAAAACACGACAAAATACCCAGAGAAAATACAACAAATTTCAGAGAGAGAGAGAAAGAGAGAGAGAGAGAGAGAGAGGGAGAGGGGGGGGGGGTGTTCTAGACATCCTCCACCCACTCATTAAATAATCGATCACCTGACTCACTCCCCAACCATCTAAAACACAAATCAATGAATTTCTTTCACGTACAATCGTCACTGTTGCACGGCTGCCTTCTTGCAGTTGAACCTCTCGTAGAAACAAACGTGAAAAAAGAGACGAATGGTTATTGAGTGTATTTGGGGTGGTGTGCGTGGAATGTGTTAATGATCCACTTGGCGTTTGTGTATCGGTACTCAGAATGTCTCACTGGCTGTCCCCGCACTAACGACGGGCAAACACCAGCACAAGACAGCATGCAGGAATACTCACCTGCCATTTCATTCTCACGCACGCACGCACACACACACACACACACACACACACACACACACACACACACACACACACACACACACACACACACACACACACACACACTGCTCATAAAACACCGATGGGGATTTGAGGAAATGGAAGGCATGGACATGATTGGAGAAAGAGACTACATTGTAGGTACAATTCAGTCCGGAGAACATAAAGTAGTCATTGGAGTGATGTATAACCCACCACAGAACTGCAGGAGGCCAAGAGAGGAGTACGAAGAAAACAACAGGGTGATGGTGGACACACTGGCTGAGGTGGCAAGAAGAGCTCACTCGAGCAGAGCAAAGTTACTGGTAATGGGCGATTTCAACCACAGGGAGATCGACTGGGAAAACCTGGAGCCACATGGGGGTCCCGAAACATGGAGAGCCAAGATGATGGATGTGGTACTTGAAAACCTCATGCATCAACATGTCAGGGACACAACCAGAGAGAGAGGGGAGGATGAGCCAGCAAGACTTGATCTTGTGTTCACCCTGAGCAGTTCAGACATTGAGGACATCACTTACGAGAGGCCCCTTGGAGCTAGCGATCGCGTGGTTCTGAGTTTTGATTATATAGTAGAGTTACAAGTGGAGAAGGTAACAGGAACTGAAGGGGACAGGCCAAACTATAAAAGGGGGGACTACACAGGTATGAGAAACTTCCTGCAGGAGGTTCAGTGGGACAGAGAAATGGTAGGAAAATCAGTAAACGAGATGATGGAATATGTGGCAACAAAGTGCAAGGAGGCAGTGGAAAGGTTTGTTCCCAAGGAAAACAGAAATAATAGGAAGACCAAAACGAGTCCTTGGTTTACCCGAAGGTGTAGGGAGGCAAAAACTAAGTGCAACAGAGAATGGAAAAGGTACAGGAGGCATAGGACCCAGGAAAACAAGGAGATTAGTAGAAGAGCCAGAAACGAGTATGCACAGATAAGGAGGGAGGCCAAGCGACAGTATGAAAACGACATAGCATCGAAAGTCAAATCTGACCCGAAACTGCTGTATAGCCACATTAGGAGGAAGACAACAGTCAAGGACCAGGTGATAAGGCTGAGGAAAGAAGGTGGAGAACTCACAAGAAACGATCAAGAGGTATGTGAGGAGCTCAACACGAGATTTAAGGAAGTATTTACAGTAGAGACAGGAAGGACTCTGGGGGGACAGACCAGATGGGGACACCAGCAAGGAATACACCAACAAGTGTTGGACGACATACATACAGATGAGGAGGAGGTGAAGAAACTGCTAAGGGACATTGATACCTCAAAGGCAATGGGACCGGACAACATCTCCCTGTGGGTCCTTAGAGAGGGAGCAGATATGTTGTGCATGCCACTTACCACAATCTTCAACACGTCCGTGGAAACTGGGCAACTACCTGAGGTATGGAAGACGGCAAATGTAGTTCCCATTTTTAAAAAAGGAGACAGAAAAGAGGCACTAAACTATAGACCTGTGTCATTGACGTGTATAGTATGCAAAATTATGGAGAAGATTATCAGGAGGAGAGTGGTGGAGCACCTGGAATGGAACAAGAGTATAAATGCCAACCAGCACGGATTCACGGAAGGCAAATCCTGTGTCACAAACCTTCTGGAGTTTTATGATAAAATAACAGAAGTAAGACATGAGAGAGAGGGGTGGGTTGATTGCATCTTCTTGGACTGCAAGAAGGCCTTTGACACAGTTCCTCACAAGAGATTAGTGCAGAAGCTAGAGCATCAGGCGCATATAACAGGAAGGGCACTGCAATGGATCAGAGAATACCTGACAGGGAGGCAACAACGAGTCATGGTACGTAATGATGTATCACAGTAGGCACCTGTGACGAACGGGGTCCCACAGGGGTCGGTCCTAGGACCAGTGCTATTTTTGGTATATGTGAACGACATGATGGAAGGGTTAGACTCAGAAGTGTCCCTGTTTGCAGATGATGTGAAGTTAATGAGGAGAATTAAATCTGATGAGGACCAGGCAGGACTTCAAAGAGACCTGGACAGACTGGACACCTGGTCCAGCAAATGGCTTCTCGAATTTAATCCTGCCAAATGCAAAGTCATGAAGATAGGGGAAGGGCACAGAAGACCACAGACAGAGTAGAGGCTAGGTGGCCAAAGACTGCAAACCTCACTCAAGGAGAAAGATCTTGGGGTGAGTATAACACCGAGCATGTCTCCGGAAGCACACATCAATCAGATAACTGCTGCAGCATATGGGCGCCTGGCAAACCTGAGAACAGCATTCCGATACCTTAGTAAGGAATCGTTCAAGACACTGTACACCGTGTATGTCAGGCCCATACTGGAGTATGCAGCACCTGTTTGGAACCCGCACTTGATAAAGCACGTCAAGAAACTAGAGAAAGTACAAAGGTTTGCGACAAGGTTAGTTCCAGAGCTAAGGGGAATGTCCTATGAAGAAAGATTAAGGGAAATCGGCCTGACGACACTGGAGGACAGGAGGGTCAGGGGAGACATGATAACGACATATAAAATACTGCGTGGAATAGACAAGGTGGACAAAGACAGGATGTTCCAGGGAGGGGACACAGAAACAAGAGGCCACAATTGGAAGTTGAAGACACAAATGAGTCAGAGAGATATTAGGAAGTATTTCTTCAGTCATGGAGTTGTAAGGCAGTGGAATAGCCTAGAAAATGACGTAGTGGAGGCAGGAACCATACACAGTTTTAAGACGAGATTTGATAAAGCTCATGGAGCGGGGAGAGAGAGGGCCCAGTAGCAACCGGTGAAGAGGCGGGGCCAGGAGCTAAGACTCGACCCCTGCAACCACAAATAGGTGAGTACAAATAGGTGAGTACACACACACACACACACACACCCACATTCTAGGAGCCAGCAACTGGCTCCTAGAATTTAACCCTGCCAAATGCAAAGTCATGAAGATCGGGGAAGGGCAGACAGAGTATAGGCTAGGAGGCCAAAGGCTGCAAACCTCACTCAAGGAGAAAGACCTAGGAGTGAGTAAAATACCGAGTACATCGCCAGAAGCACACATTAACCAGATAGCTACTCAAGATGGCAAGGGTTACACCAATACATAAAGGTGGTGACCCTACAGACTTAAACAACTATAGGCCAATATCAAACTTACCATTGCTATCCAAAATCTTTGAGAAACTCGTGCACAGGAGACTATATTCATTTATAACAGCACAAAACATACTCAACCCCTGCCAATTTGGATTTAGGAAAAATAAAAGCACTAATGATGCAATCATAAAAATGCTAGATCTGCTTTACACAGCATTGGAAAATAAGGAATATCCACTAGGAATTTTTATTGACCTAAGAAAAGCTTTTGACACAGTAGACCACGACATCCTACTCCACAAACTTGACCATTACGGTATAAGAGGCCATGCGCTTGCTTATTTCAAATCTTACCTTACTAATAGGTATCAGTATGTTACCATTAAAGACACAGCATCAACAACACGGCCACTTGATACTGGAGTTCCGTAGGGAAGTGTCCTTGGTCCCCTGCTCTTCCTCATATACGTCAATGATCTTCCAAACGTATCCCAACACCTGAAACCCATTCTCTTTGCTGACGACACGACTTATGTCATCTCTCACCCTAATCTTGCCACCCTCAACACCATTGTTAACGAGGAGCTGATCAAAATATCGACTTGGATGACAGCCAATAAACTTACGCTTAACAATGACAAAATCTACTATATTATGTTTGGTAGCAGAGCAGGAGATGCACAAATTAACATTAAGATCGACAACACTCTAATTGCCAGACATAATGAGGGCAAATTCCTAGGCCTATACCTTGACAACAACCTGAATTTCAGCACCCATATCCAACACATAACCTAAAAAGTATCCAAAACAGTTGGAATCCTCTCCAAGATACGATACTACGTGCCGCAAAATGCCCTTCTCACACTATACCACTCACTTATTTATCCATACCTCACCTATGCTATTTGTGCTTGGGGATCAACTGCAGCAACACTCCTAAAGCCAATAATAACCCAACAAAAAGCTGCAGTAAGAATAATCACTAAATCCCATCCCTGGCAACACCCCCCCCTACTCTTCATAGATCTAAACTTACTCCCTGTTCAGTACATCCACACTTACTACTGTGCAATCTACATCTACAGGACCTTAAACTCCAATATCAACCTTGACCTAAATCGCTTTCTTGATAGTTGTGACAGAACCCACAGGCATAACACCAGACACAAACATCTCTACGACATTCCCTGAGTCCGACTAAACCTTTACGAAAATTCAATGTATGTCAAAGGCCCTAAAATCTGGAACACCCTACCTGAGAACTCTAGAACTGCAGACACATTCATCACCTTCAAAACTACCATTAGAAAACATCTTATCTCTCTGATACACCCCGTCAACTAACTACACGAATACCACCTTGTGGTTCACACTTACACTCACTCACCCGTTTGACCAATCTTAAAATAATGAATCCTATGATACTCCAATACTGAAACTATGTACTGTGCCAAAACAAAAGCATTCACATTGCTAAACTCACAAACTAGTATTTAGTCACTTAGCCATAATACCAACTTACCTCATAATTTGTAATATTTTAAAATAAAGAATTAAACTAAGTCTGCCCAAAATGCCTAGCCATGCTAGGCGTTCTAGTGGTACACTCTGTAATCATTATTTAACTACATGTAAATCACACAACAACCAAATTCTGTAAATTCAACATTGTAATCTTTATAGAGAATAAACTTTGAATTTGAATTTGAATAACTGCTGCGGCATATGGGCGCTTGGCAAACCTGAGAATAGCGTTCCGGTACCTCAGTAAGGAATCGTTAAAGACTTTATACCCTGTGTATGTCAGACCCATACTGGAGTACGCAGCACCAGTTTGGAACCCACACCTGGTCAAACACGTCAAGAAATTAGAGAAAGTGCAAAGGTTTGCAACAAGGCTGGTTCCAGAGCTAAGGGGAATGTCCTATGAAGAAAGGTAAAGGGAAATCGGTCTGACGACATTGGAGGATAGAAGGGTCAAGGGAGACATGATAACGACATACAAAATACTGCGTGGAATAGACAAGGTGGACAGAGACAGGCTGTTCCAGAAATGGGACACAGAAACAAGGGATCACAATTGGAAGCTACAGACTCAGATGAGTCAAAGGGATGTTAGGAAGTATTTCTTCAGCCACAGAGTTGTTAGGAAGTGGAATAGTCTGGCAAGCGATGTAGTGGAGGCAGGAACTATACATAGTTTTAAGACGAGGTATGATAAAGCTCATGGAGCAGGGAGAGGGAAGACCCAGTAGCGGTCAGTGAAGCGGGGCCAGGAGCTGAGTCTCGATCCCTGCAACCACAATTAGGTGAGTACACACACACACCGGTGCTGTTTCTGGTATTTGTGAACGACATGACGGAACATCATCTGTTTGCAGATGATGTGAAGTTGATGAGAAGAATTCAGTCGGACGAGGACTAGGCAGAGCTACAAAGGGATCTTGACAGGCTGCAGGCCTGGTCCAGCAATTGGCTCCTGGAGTTCAACCCCACCAAGTGCAAAGTCATGAAGATTGGGAAGGGCAAAGAAGACCGCAGACGGAGTACAGTCTAGGGGGCCAGAGACTATAAACCTCACTCAAGGAAAAAGATCTTGGGGTTAGTATAACACCAGGCACATCTCCTGAAGCGCACATCAATCAAATAACTGCTGCAGCATATGGGCGCCTAGCAAACCTCATAACAGCATTCTGACGTCTTAATAAGGAATCGTTCAGGACCCTGTACACCATGTACGTTAGGCCTATATTGGCGTATGCGGCACCAGTTTGGAACCCACATCTAGCTAAGCACGTAAAGAAACTAAAGAAGACTAGTCCCAGAGCTAAGGGGTATGTCCAACGAGGAGAGATTAAGGGAAATCGACCTAACGACACTGGAGGACAGGAGAGATAGGGGAGACATGATAATTACATATAAAATACTGAGAGGAATTGAGAAGGTGGACAGAGACAAAATGTTCCAGAGATTGGACACAGCAACAAGGGGACACAGTTGGAAGTTGATGACTCAGATGAATCACAGGGATATTAGGAAGTATTTCTTCAGCCACAGAGTAGTCAAGAAGCGGAATAGTTTGGGAAGCGATGTAGTGGAGGTAGGATTCATACACAGCTTTCAGTAGAGGTATGATAAAGCTCATGGTGCAGGGAGAGTGACCCGGTAGGGGCCAGTGAAGAGGCGGGACCAGGAGCTATGACTCGTTCCCTGCAACCACAACTAGGTGAGTACACACACACACACACACACACACACACACACACACACACACACACACACACACACACACACACACACACACACACACACACACACACACACTGGAATATACAGCACCAGTTTGGAACCCACACTTAGCCAAGCACGTATATTAATTAGAGAAAGTGCAGAGGATTTCAACTAGACTGGTCCCGGAGCTAAGAGGTATGTCCTGTGAGGAGAGGTTAAGGGAAATCGACCTGACGACAATGGAGGACAGGAGAAGTAGGGGGGGGGGTATGATAACGACATACAAAATACTGAGAGGAATCGACAAGGTGGACAAAGACAGGATGTTCCAGAGACGGGACACAGCAACAAGGGGTCACAATTGGAATTTGAAGACACAGATGAATCACAGGGACATTAGGAAGTATTTCTTCAGTCACAGAGTCGTCAACAAGTGGAATAGTCTGGGAAGTGATGTAGTGGAGGCAGGATCCATGCAAAGCTTTAAGAAGAGGTATGATAAAGCTCATGGAGCACGGAGAGTGACCTAGTAGCGACCAGTGAAGAGGCGGGGCCAGGAGCTGTGAATCGACCCCTGCAAGCACAACTAGGTGAGTACACATAACACTGTGTGGGCGAAACGTTGTCAGTAAATGACTGCATTAAACTACATTTGTAACCCTTTTATTCCATGGTGTCCGGTATTATTCGGGTTGTGGCACGAATAATGTTTTATTATGTGGAAATGTTACGATGCTTTACCTAAGGCGACCCAACGTAACCCAACCTTTAAATGACCTAATGTATCTGAACCTTACTCCGTGAGTGGTAGATATGGGAGTAACACTTTTTTGCGATCGCTACTTCTTTGTTTACAGTGGAAGTGTTACTCGACTCAGATACTAACAATTGACTGGCACTGATGCAACATTCAAACCAAAACAAAGGAATTATTTTTGTTAACATCGAAAATAAATAAATTTTGCACACACAATAACTATTTTTTTCCCATGCAACGGATAACTTGTTTTTTTTAATAATTGCTGGGCTCTGACTAGGACCTAAACTTAGTATTAACGCGCTTGCATTTCAGGGATGGGAAGAGAGAGTAGATGATGCACTAGCACGGATGGGCCTGATCTTCACCTCCGGTGCCTCATACCAAATAGACTTTTACAGACTTCTGCGAGTTTCGAATAACTTATAATATTACATTAATTCATTCCTGGGGGGTGCTAAATCTGTAGGGGTCATATATTGCTTTGGGGATATGTGAGGGAATCACGCTCTGTCCAAGGAAGGGGAGGTCATTTCCCAATCGCAGTACAATGCGATTGGGAAATGAAGAGAGATATCGAATTACCTAAACGAAGTACTAAACCGGAATGTGATAGGGAAGAGAGGAGGAACTCTTACCTAGAAAAAAAGAAGAGCCAATGGTATGATGCTGAGGACCAAAACCAAAATTTTTAAGAACACTAAAGAACTTGCAGGAGAGCAGACAAGCCTGCGAACTGAGATTTAGAAAGCAAGAAATGTTAAAGCTGAAGTGAAACTGATACACAGACGTTAGTAGGAGTGTAAGAAGAAGAAATAAGATTTCATGAAGGATGTCAAGAAAATATGCAAGAAATTAAATGATGGGTATAAGGATGTGTTCTATGTGGAGGCAAAGTTACGTTACAAACCAACAGGAACTGGACACGGTACTACAGTACATGCAACAGAATTGAAGACACTACCTGGTAAGTTGGACTCCTGAAAGTTAAGGGAACCTGATAGTACCGCAATGGGGTCTGAGAGAGAGGGCAGAATTACTGAATAAATAGCTATAAGTAATCTATTACTAGTTGATGAATATGAAGCAGTTGCCAGAAGAGTGGAAGACAGCGAATGCCTTCTAAATATTAAAGATAGGAGATAAACAGGATAGGTAACGTTGACCTATTGGTCAGTGTCGTTAACATACACACAATATTAGGTAATTGAGATAATAATCAGGGGATTGAAGGAGCTCTTAGAGAGAATCGGTTTTATAAACAACTCCTGCCACAAGTTTAAGAGATGGGTCATCCTGTCTCATAATCATGCTAGAGTTTTATAGCAAGGTAATAGACGAAAGGCAAGAGATAGAGAGAGAGAGAGAGAGAGAGAGAGAGAGAGAGAAGGATGGATGAACGGCATATACGTGAATTGCACAAAAAAAAAAAATTGTCCCTTTGATACCAAGTAAAAACTAGAGAGAAAAGCAAGGATAACATGAATGATACTAGAGTGGCTCAAATAATATCGAAGAGGAAGGAACCATAGTGATCACCCGGGAAGAGGTATCGGAGTTGATAGGTGTAAGCAGCTGGGGTTTCAGAAGGATGGATACTGGGACCAGTACTGTTTCTGGTGTATGTGAACAGCATACAAGAAGAGATATAGCATATATAAATCTTCCCGCAGACGTGAACCTAAGAGAAAAAAAAGACTACAACGTGATTCGTACTAAATGCAGTACTGATTCAACAAGTGACAACTACATTTCAAATTCAGCAAATGGCGGGTTAGGAAAATTAAGGAAGAAAAAAAAATCGAACCTGAAACTAGGTAGAAAGTAGGGCGACATAGGCTATAAATTTCACTCAAGAACAAGAACCCAGGGATCAGCAAAGTACTGGGCAGTGGGCAAGTGGTGCTACAGTTCTCTTGCAAATCAGACCTAAAGAGTAATATTAATAAAGTAACATCAGGCGCCTATATATAGTACAAATCTGTCTCTCAAGGAAAAGGACTCTACACGGCTATTTCTCATTCCCATGTCAGACACTGATAAAGATACTATAACTTCCTTTACATCACGATACATGAATGTGCAAGAGAGTGGCGTCCATCGAGGACACAACCGACCTTCATGATGATGTAAACTAAATCTTCAAGTGGACGACAGAAAAGATGTCAATAGAGCAAAAGAGAAATGTAATGGACCATTGGATACTTATGACAGTGGATTTTGCATCCAAAGAACAAAATGGTGTTGCTATCACACATTTGCTAGGAATATGACAGGTTGAACTGATAAAGAAAGATTCAGTAGAAGAGATGCCAGGTCAACGATAACACACTCTAGATTGGGCATTTGTACTCTAGAATTGGGCATTTGTACTCTAGAATGAAAACCTTTAAATCTCTTTAAATCTGAAGAAACTGTTCTTATCAATTTAAACATTTTAAATTTTTGAAATGCCTAAAATATATAAACAATTTATATATGGAAAATACTGGAGGAATTGGATTCAAACCTGCACACTGGAATAACTCCTTACGAGAGTTGGAGACATGAAAACCAGAGCTGCAACAAATACACCAAACAGAAAGAGTTCAAGGTTTTTCAATACCATATAAACGAGAAATTACCAACCAGTCACTGTCTTCATGAAGCAACTTACAAAGTTCCCCAGGAAAAATTGTGGTGACTACATTCGAATGAAAGCAACCACCACTAAGATTCTGACTGACTAGGCCGTCAACCAGAGAGGTGATGACCTAAGACCCCTCCATAGGTAAGCTCTGGGTAGCACATCATCAGAGCACACACTCACCAAATAACCAAATAACTCTAATACAACCGACATCTGCCTACCTCACCTTGGAGTAAACAGCACCATCATGGAACCTTCATTTGAAAAGTATGTCAAGACACTTGAGAAAAACAGACTCACAAATGAGATTGTTGACGGAGAAAAATAGTGAAGAATAAAAACGCACAATACCGTTACTAGAACAATACACAAATAACCTGCATATAGAAGACTGAAACTTACGACAACGTTTCGGTCCAACCTGGACTATTAACTAGAATGGCTATGTACAGACACTAAAAGAACTGAACATAGAGATATGACAGTCGCATACTGAATATTCAGAGTACTTATTAATAGGTCGGACAGGGAAAGACTGTACGAGAGGCGGGTAACAAGTACACGAAGACACATTTAGAAATCAAACACATGAATGAATGAATGTCAGGACTTATTTCTTCAAATTGGTTAATAGGAGTGCATTTACAGTAGGAAGTCATGTACTGACTGCTACAATCACGAACACTAACAGTTATTGGCAGAAGCACGAAAGCACATGTAAACATGAGTGCATGCACACATGAGTTCACATATACACACCCATAACTACACTTAAGAAAAAGAATTAATCTAAGTCTGCTCGAAATGCCTAGCCATGCTAGGTGTCCTAGCCATGCTAGGTGTCCTAGTGGCCCCCTCTGTAATTAGTATTTTATAACATGTAAATCACACAATACCCAAAACCTGTAAACCCCACTTGAATTGAATTGAATTGAAGATTGTATACACATTTACGAGTGTATCATGGATATGAACGGCATCAACAGTAGCATCTTGGAGTAAGAATGAGTTTTCCTCATGTTTATAGTGAAGGCTGAAGGACTGATTACCTCATTCTTCTCCTCATCTTTCACTGTTGTTCTCTGTATTGGACTGAAGAAGCCACTAGCTGGCGAAAAGTTTTCTCAGTAAAGATTCAAATTCAAAGTTTATTCTCTATAAGGATTACAATGCTGAGTTTACAGAAATTTGGTTATTGTTTGGTTTACATGTAGTAAAATTGTGATTACAGAGTGTACCACTAGAACGCTTAGCATGGCTAGGCATTTCGGGCATACTTAGTTTTATTCTTAATCGTAAAATATTACAAATTATGAGGTAAGTTGGTATTATGGCTAAGTGACTAAATACTAGTTTGTGAGTTTAGCAATGTGAATGCTTTTGTTTTGGCACAGTATATAGTTTCAGTATTGGAGTATCACAGGATTCATTATTTTAAGACTGAGATTAATATTTCTGTTTATGGTCAAATGAGTGAGCGAGTGTAAGTGTGAACCACCAGGTGGTATTTGTGTAGTTAGTTGACGGGGTGTATCAGGCGTGTCTCATTCTTCAACTGAGAGAGTAGGTAAATGGTGCGAAAAATTGCTTCAATCAATGATTTTTTTTTGTTTCAACATATTAAAGTGAAGTGCCTTGAATGAGAATAGTTTTTTCAGTTCGTCATCATGAGAGTAATGACAAAGCATGAGTGTGTGTGTGGGGGGAAGGGGGGAAGGGGGGAAGGGGAGAAGGGGGGAAGGGAGGGAAGGGGGGGATGAAGGTGGAGAGGAGGCGAGGATGAAATAATAAAAGTAAGATGTGAGTAAGTATTAGGTGGTGGAAAAGATGATTGGCCTACCATTATTCGTTGATAGTAAGATGTATTTTATTTAATCATCAATTTGATTAGAGAGTTCAAGTAAAGGGGTGAAAGGTTCAGTGTCCCTCCTCTCCAGGGTTGGGCTGGACTTAAATCGTAGAGGACTCGCTGTGTACCAGCTCGAAGCGATCGAACTCGCAGTACGAAGTGAAGAAGTCTCATACTTATTTCCTGTAGACCTGCAAATCTTCAGGGATTTTGAGGATTTTTTTTTTTTAGAGGGATGTTGTATGGGTATACTTGATCCTCCCACAATGGAGTCTTAGGGCGAGCGTTCGCATGGTATATTACATGGTGGTGCAGATGGTGTAATGGAAGATAACTTATTTTTCTTCCAGCGGAGGGGACTGTCTTGTTGGTGCTGGGTCGTGGGTAGAGTCTCTGGCAGTTTTTTTTTTGGGTAAGGATGCTGTTGATTGTTGGAGGTTGCTTCGTCAGGTTCGCTGGTTGTTTCTTGAGTAGAATCGCTGTCTAGAACTTCGGAATAGTCGTTGTCTGCTTCATGAGTGGGTTCGATGACTGTTTTTTGCTAATGATAGGAGGAAGCTCATCCGGATGTGGGGCTTGGATTGCAGATGATATAAAGTTGACGTTTCGAGCATGTCAGCTGAGGGCAGGTTGCCTTGGGAAGCTCTATTCTGGTTGTTTTGGGGGAAGATAACATTGATTGCTGAGTTGAAGAATCCTGGGTGTGCCACATTGTGGAGAAGAGCCAAGATGATGCTCGTGAGAATCTTATTCGGTGAGATTGCTTAGAAGATCAAAGTTGTCAGGGTAGCAAGGGCTTGCGTAGTTAAGGGGAAAGACAGGTATCCTTGGTCTTTGTTACGTCTGCGTAGGTGACACTGCAGTTGAGTCTTGTCTGGGTTTGGTTTCAGCTGTTTTGGTGACCAGATCCTTCGTGTCTGCGCACTTGGCTGCTAGTGTGCGATGTTCTCCTTTGCAACTTAGACAGGTTGGCGAAGCGTCGCTCTTACAGTAGGTAAATTCCTTCAACACTTAATATTTGTTAGAAATGAGCAAGAAATTTTCAACATAGATTTTCCAAACCCATTTTAAAAACAATGAGCGTGTAAACATTTAAAAAAAAAATGTTGCTAAATACGACATAAGAAATGCAAACTGAAACAACTAGTTATAAGAATGGAAGAAAGACACAGTGAAGACAACATTTTAGAGAGGGATCCCTGACTGATTGTTAACTAAGAAATTGTCACCAGCAGCCAATATAAATGAAATTCTGATAAGTGTATGTACTACTGGAGAATACACTAGACCTCATCTTCACTAACAATGATGATCTGATAAGAAATGTCACCATATCAAAAACAATATACTCAGATCACAACATAATTGAGGTTCAGACATGTATGCGCGGAGCCCCAGACCGACATAATGAGATTAGTCACGAGGGAGCATTCACCAAATTCAACTTCAATAACAAAAACATAAAGTGGGACCAAGTAAACCAAGTCCTAACCGATATAAGCTGGGAAGATATACTAAGCAACACAGACCCCAACTTATGCCTAGAACAGATTAACTCGGTGGCACTCGATGTATGCACAAGGCTTATTCCTCTAAGAAAAAGGAGGAGTAGATGTAAAATAGAAAGAGACAGGCGCTCCCTTTACAGGCGACGGAAAAGAATAACAGAGCGGCTAAAAGAGGTCAATATATCTGAAATGCGTAGGGAGACACTGGTCAGAGAAATAGCAAGCATCGAACTTAAGCTAAAAGAATCCTTTAGGAGTCAGGAATCGCGGGAAGAACTAAAAGCCATAAATGAAATCGAAAGAAACCCAAAGTATTTCTTCTCCTATGCCAAATCAAAATCGAGAACAACGTCCAGTATTGGGCCCCTACTTAAACAAGATGGATCCTACACAGATGACAGCAAGGAAATGAGTGAGCTACTCAAGTCCCAATATGACTCAGTTTTTAGCAAGCCGCTAACCAGACTGAGAGTCGAAGATCAAAATGAATTTTTTATGAGAGAGCAACAAAATTTGATTAACACAAGCCTATCCGATGTTATCCTGACGCCAAATGACTTCGAACAGGCGATAAATGACATGCCCATGCACTCTGCCCCAGGGCCAGACTCATGGAACTCTGTGTTCATCAAGAACTGCAAGAAGCCCCTATCATGAGCCTTTTCCATCCAATGGAGAGGGAGCATGGACACGGGGGTCGTCCCACAGTTACTAAAAACAACAGACATAGCCCCACTCCACAAAGGGGGCAGTAAAGCAACAGCAAAGAACTACAGACCAATAGCACTAACATCCCATATCATAAAAATCTTTGAAAGGGTCCTAAGAAGCAAGATCACCACCCATCTAGAAACCCATCAGTTACACAACCCAGGGCAACATGGGTTTAGAACAGGTCGCTCCTGTCTGTCTCAACTATTGGATCACTACGACAAGGTCCTAAATGCACTAGAAGACAAAAAGAATGCAGATGTAATATATACAGACTTTGCAAAAGCCTTCGACAAGTGTGACCATGGCGTAATAGCGCACAAAATGCGTGCTAAAGGAATAACAGGAAAAGTCCGTCGATGGATCTATAATTTCCTCACTAACAGAACACAGAGAGTAGTCGTCAACAGAGTAAAGTCCGAGGCAGCTACGGTGAAAAGCTCTGTTCCACCAGGCACAGTACTCGCTCCCATCTTGTTCCTCATCCTCATATCCGACATAGACAAGGATGTCAGCCACAGCACCGTGTCTTCCTTTGCAGATGACACCCGAATCTGCATGACAGTGTCTTCCATTGCAGACACTGCAAAGCTCCAGGCGGACATCAACCAAATCTTTCAGTGGGCTGCAGAAAACAATATGAAGTTCAACGATGAGAAATTTCAATTACTCAGATATGGTAAACATGAGGAAATTAAATCTTCATCAGAGTACAAAACAAATTCTGGCCACAAAATAGAGCGAAACACCAACGTCAAAGACCTGGGAGTGATCATGTCGGAGGATCTCACCTTCAAGGACCATAACATTGTATCAATCGCATCTGCTAGAAAAATGACAGGATGGATAATGAGAACCTTCAAAACTAGGGAGGCCAAGCCCATGATGACACTCTTCAGGTCACTTGTTCTATCTAGGCTGGAATATTGCTGCACACTAACAGCACCTTTCAAGGCAGGTGAAATTGCCGACCTAGAAAATGTACAGAGAACTTTCACGGCGCGCATAACGGAGATAAAACACCTCAATTACTGGGAGCGCTTGAGGTTCCTAAACCTGTATTCCCTGGAACGCAGGAGGGAGAGATACATGATTACATACACCTGGAAAATCCTAGAGGGACTAGTACCGAACTTGCACACGAAAATCACTCACTACGAAAGCAAAAGACTTGGCAGACGATGCACCATCCCCCCAATGAAAAGCAGGGTTGTCACTAGCACGTTAAGAGACCATACAATAAGTGTCAGGGGCCCGAGACTGTTCAACTGCCTCCCAGCACACATAAGGGGGATTACCAACAGACCCCTGGCAGTCTTCAAGCTGGCACTGGACAAGCACCTAAAGTCAGTTCCTGATCAGCCGGGCTGTGGCTCGTACGTTGGTTTGCGTGCAGCCAGCAGCAACAGCCTGGTTGATCAGGCTCTGATCCACCAGGAGGCCTGGTCACAGACCGGGCCGCGGGGGCGTTGACCCCCGGAACTCTCTCCAGGTAAACTCAAGGTAAACACTTCCATAAATAAGAAAGGAGAAATGTTAATTTTTTTTTACGACAGATATTAAGCCAAAATTGTAATATACAGCAGCTGTTTAGTGCCCATATCTAAAAAAAAAAAAAGTTGATCGAACAAGTCTGAAGAAAAGTTATATAATATCTCAAAGAACCAAAAAATATATAAGTAATGATGAACGTCTGAAAATACTAATAGTACCAATTTTGGCTAATAAGAGAAATAAAGGAGACATGGCAGCCATATTTAGTTCCCAGCATATATAATGCTTCTTGTCTTTTCTTTCAATTAATTTAATAGTTTCTGCTTTCTTTCCGAAGAAAAAATATATCTAGCATGACTGTGGTGTACTGTGTTCTTCCCTCGTTCTCACTGTTGCACGTACTAAGAAATCTTTATCTGTTTTCTTATGACCTTTTATGACCTTAAACAAAATTTCATGAAGAAATAATTACTAACGACAAGACACGAGACTACAGCTCTGCTACTGCAGCTACAAACAGGGAGCCATACACAAGCAAAATCGCACCCATGTGCATACATAAGTGCAAACTCATGTACATATACACGAACACATTACCAGGGACCAGGAGCTGAGTCTCGACCCCTGCAACCACAATTAGGTGAGTAGGTGAGTACATGCAACAGTATGACGCATGCAAACACAAGCGTGAGTGCATCAACAATGCAAGCAAACACACACAGTGCTAAGATACAGGCTCCCGTACATACATTCATCAATATACAACACCAGCACAACGAAAAGTAACAAATATTTATATTTTATTGTTTTTCCATCATTATCTGTGTATCTTCTCGTAAAGAAACTAAAACATCACTACTGAGTGCATATATATATATATATAAATATATATATATATATATATATATATATATATATATATATATATATATATATATATATATATATATATATATATATATATATATATATATATATACATTATCTCTCAGTCCACAACAGGATTCGAACCTATATACTCTGCATCAAAGTACGTATTACCTTCTCCCCTTGGCCAGATCCCATCTTCCCGAGAGAAGAGACGAGAAGAGAGAGAGAGAGAGAGAGAGAGAGAGAGAGAGAGAGAGAGAGAGAGAGATCGTCAATATGACTTCAGGAAAGGTTACTCTGCTGCTGATCTTTTCTTAAACCTCTCCACTAAGTGGCACCAGTCACTGGATGAATCCAAAGTGAGCTGTGTGGTAGCACTGGACATTGCTGGCGCTTTCGACCGGGTGTGGCACCAGGGCCTCTTAGCAAAACTTCAAGCACTGGGAATTGCAGGCTCTACGCTGTCTCCTCAGTGATTACCTTCATGGTAGATCTCTAAGTTTAGTTCTCAATGGAACAGAATCAGCAAGACATCCTATTGGGGCAAGTGTTCCACAAGGAAGCGTGCTGGGACCATTGTTATGGAATGTCTACTTCAACGACCTTCTTCATCTCATCCCAGAATCACATGCATATGCAGAGGACTGTACACTGACATTCACTTATCCAAGAGAAGAAATGCCAGCTGCTCTAAGCTACATCAATCATCAGCTGAGAGCTATATCAGCTTGGGGAAATAGATGGCAAGTAACATTTGCACCTGAGAAAACGCAAATGATGATCGTCTCTAGGCACCATGATGGCAATGATGGTGCAGTAGTAAGGATGAATGGGAGGGTGCTGGCACCTGGAGAAGAAGTTGATATCCTTGGGGTGAAATTTGACTCCAAACTAACCATGAAGAACAATGTTGTAAATCTTGCAAACAAGGCAGCCAGGAAGCTTACAGCACTTCGCCGTATCTCGCATCTGCTTGACAGTAGGAGTTGCAAGATTCTGTACGAGGCGCAAGTACGCTCACACCTTGAGTATGCTCCACTTTCTTGGTTTGCCTGCTCCCCCTCTGATCTGCGACTGCTTGACAGAGTAGAGAACAGAGCAAGACGTCTCATCTCTCGCCTGGACCCATCCTGGATAGATATGTCATTTCAGCAGAGCCTTCAATATAGGAGGGATGTGGGTGGCCCTACTGTTATGTACAAGGCCAATATTGTCAAAGTACCACACTTGGATCCACTTCGAGGACAGCGTGAAACAAGCTTTTATGCCACAAGACGGGCAGAAAGCAGCAACTTCACTCTGGCTGTACCCTTCTCCAGAACATCACTACATCTGAGATCATATATACCCAGGATGACTCGAGTATGGAACACATTCGTACAGCATAATGATGTCAACGAGATAAAGTCAGTTGATCAAATGAAAATGCTGGCCCACAGATGGCTATAACTTCATCCTGTTCCCTGCTTGTATGTCTCATAACAATAAAAATGCTTTCAAATGAGCTGATGTAGGTAACAGCTCTTAGCTTGCCAATAAAGTTAGGAATCCTTAACCTGTAAATAGCTTGTCAATAAAGCTAGGGATCCTTAACCTTGTCAAACCCTGTGTTAAAAAAGAGAGAGAAAGAGAGAGAGAGAGAGAGGGAGAGAGAGAGAGAGAGGGAGAGAGAGAGAGGGAGAGAGAGAGAGAGAGAGAGAGAGAGAGAGAGAGAGAGAGAGAGAGAGAGAGAGAGAGAGAGAGAGAGAGAGAGAGAGAGAGAGAGAGAGAGAGAGAGAGAGAGCGCAATTGCAGTCAGCAGGATTCAAACCCATAACAGGGAGACTGGCAAGGTTCCCCATGTGACGCTCTAAACCACTCTGCCACAGATGCCTCAAAAGCTGGGCAGCCTGGTTTAAAAGCCACGTACCTTCCAAGCCTGGGCACATCAGTGAACTTCAAGAAAGGTTTCAAAATATTTCATTCTTCTCCTGAATGTTCTGACTCACCAGCGATATTTATATCAATGCACCAGGCTGCCCAGCTTTTGAGTCATTTACGGCCGAGTGGTGTAGAGCGTCACTTGGGAAATCTTGTCAGTCTCCCTGTAATGAGTTTGTGTCCTTCTGACTACTATTTTTCCTCAGTATATACCTGCCTGTTTCTGCGTGGTGCACTGATATATGTATGTATATATATATATATATATATATATATATATATATATATATATATATATATATATATATCTACATATATATATATATATATATATATATATATATATATATATATATATATATATATATATATATATATATATATATATATATATATATATATATATATATATATATTTTCCTGAAGTGCGACTCTATTGCAAAATTGAATTTTCAAGCATTTATATACAAATGTATATTTTAAAGCCAAGATCTTCTAATTTAGAGAAGATTTTACACAAACTCTCCCTCAGACTACAAAAGAATATTTACAAGGATTTTTTTTATCATCGTATTTACAGTCTATAGACATAAGGACAGCGACGTATTTTACAAAATAGTTTACAAAACCATATATATATATATATATATATATATATATATATGTATATATATATATATATATATATATATATATATATATATATATACATATATATATAAATATATATATATATATATATATATATATATATATATATATATCTATATATATATATATATATATATATATATATATATATATATATACATATATATATAAATATATATATATATATATATATATATATATATATATATATATATATATATATATATATGTATATATATATATATATATATATATATATATATATATATATATATATATATATATATATATATATATATATATACATATATTATTTACATACATACATTAACATCGCACAACAAATTTATAAAAATAATTACAAGCGTATTTAGTGACTTACAAAATTATTTTTGAGAGGTGAGAGACGTACCTTTCTCCGCGAGCGTGGGTGAGTATGGGGGAAGCCCTCCTAGAGATTAACAGTATTTTCAGTGTTCGGTTTCCAAGTCAGCAGTACAGAAATAATGCAGTGAGATGCCATTCATTGTTCTTATTATGAAATAATAATAATAATAATAATAATAATAATAATAATAATAATAATAATAATAATAATAATAATAATAATAATAATAATTATGCTCATAATAATACTAATACTCATAATAATCATAATAATAATGATAATAATAATAATAATATTATTATTATTATTATTATTATTATTATTATTAACAGTAATAATAAAGTAACCGGAGTAAGCCTATGTGTAAGTTCAGAAATAAGCCTAAATGTAAGCCTAAGTATTAATTTATCAATACCGATCAGTATAACTTGCAAAAGTAAAACGGAAAAGATTTCTCTTCATAAATATAGACAAAAATTTATTCACTCACAGTCAATCATTACAACTTATCTTGTGTTTATGGATTATCAAGCTAAGAGTGATATGAGAATAACTGTACTACGTAAGCTGCTGGGGCTGTGAGACGAGGTAGTAGCGTCACATAGGTGATGCTTGTAAAATCATCCTGTTGTGAGCTACTCTGTGGGAAGCCTCTTATTATATTGCATGATGGTAGGACTGCTGGTGTCTTTTTTTGTCTCATGAACATGCAAGATTTCAGGTATGTCTTTTCACTTCTACTTACACTTAGGATACACTACACATGCATATACAAGCACTTATATTTATACCCATCTGGGTTTTCTTCTATCTTACTAGTTCTTGTTTATTTCCGCTATCTTCATGGGGAAGTGAAACAGAATTCTTTCTTCGTAAGTCATGCGTGTCGTAAGAGGCGACTAAAATGCCGGGAACAAGGGGCTAGTAACCCCTTCTCCTGTATTATTATTTTTATTAACACACTGGCCGGTTCCCACCAAGGCAGGGTGGCCCGAGAAAGAAAAACTTTCACCATCATTCACTCCATCACTGTCTTGCCAGAAGGCTGCTTTACACTACAGTTTTTAAATTGCAACATTAACACCCCTCCTTCAGAGTGCAGGCACTGTACTTCCCATCTCCAGGACTCAAGTCCGGCCTGCCGGTTTCCCTGAATCCCTTCATAGATGTTACTTTGCTCACACTCCAACAGCACGTCAAGTATTAAAAACCATTTGTCTCCATTCACTCCTACCAAACACGCTCACGCATGCCCGCTGGAAGCCCAAACCCCTCGCACAAAAAACCTCCTTTACCCCCTCCCTCCAACCTTTCATAGGCCGACCTCTACCCCGCCTTCCTTCCACTACAGACAGATACACTCTTGAAGTCACTCTGTTTCGCTCCATTCTCTCTACATGTCCGAACCACCTCAACAACCCTTCCTCAGCCCTCTGGACAACTGTTTTGGCAATCCCGCACCTCCTCCTAACTTCCAAACTACGAATTCTCTGCATTATATTCACACCACACATTGCCCTCAGACATGACATCTCCACTGCCTCCAGCCTTCTCCTTGCTGCAACATTCATCACCCATGCTTCACACCCATATAAGAGCGTTGGTAAAACTATACTCTCATACATTCCCCTCTTAGCCTCCAAGGACAAAGTTCTTTGTCTCCACAGACTCCTAAGTGCACCACTCACCCTTTTCCCCTCATCAATTCTATGATTCACCTCATCTTTCATAGACCCATCCGCTGACACATCCACTCCCAAATATCTGAATACATTCACCTCCTCCATACTCTCTCCCTCCAATCTGATATCCAATCTTTCATCATCTAATCTTTTTGTTATCCTCATAACCTTACTCTTTCCTGTATTCACTTTTAATTTTCTTCTTTTGCATACCCTACCAAATTCATCCACCAACCTCTGCAACTTCTCTTCAGAATCTCCCAAGAGCACAGTGTCATCAGCAAAGAGCAACTGTGACAACTCCCACTTTATGTGTGATTCTTTATCTTTTAACTCCACGCCTCTTGCCAAGACCCTCGCATTTACTTCTCTTACAACCCCATCTATAAATATATTAAACAACCACGGTGACATCACACATCCTTGTCTAAGGCCTACTTTTACTGGGAAATAATCTCCCTCTTTCCTACATACTCTAACTTGAGCCTCACTTTCCTCGTAAAAACTTCACTGCTTTCAGTAACCTACCTCCTACACCATACACCTGCAACATCTGCCACATTGCTCCCCTATCAACCCTGTCATACGCCTTTTCCAAATCCATAAATGCCACAAAAACCTCTTTAGCCTTATCTAAATACTGTTTACTTATATGTTTCACTGTAAACACCTGGTCCACACATCCCTTACCTTTCCTAAAGCCTTCTTGCTCATCTGCTATCCTATTCTCCATCTTACTCTTAATTCTTTCAGTAATAACTCTACCATACACTTTACCAGGTATACTCAACAGACTTATCTCCTTATAATTTTTGCACTCTCTTTTGTTCCCTTTGCCTTTATACAAAGGAACTATGCATGCTTTCTGCCAATCCTTAGGTACCTTACCCTCTTCCATACATTTATTAAATAATAGCTCCAACCACTCCAAAACTATATCCCCATCTGCTTTTAACATTTCTATCTTTATCCCATCAATCCCAGCTGCCTTACCTCCTTTCATTTTACCTACTGCCTCATGAACTTCCCCCAAACTAACAACTGGCTCTTCCTCACTCCTACAAGATGTTATTCCTCCTTGCCCTATACACGAAATCACAGCTTCCCTATCTTCATCAACATTTAACAATACCTCAAAATATTCCCTCCATCTTCCCAATACCTCTAACTCTCCATTTAATAACTCTCCTCTCCTATTTTTAACTGACAAATCCATTTGTTCTCTAGGCTTCCTTAACTTGTTAATCTCACTCCAAAACTTTTTCTTATTTTCAATAAAATTTGTTGATAACATCTCACCCACTCTCTCATTTGCTCTCTTTTTACATTGCTTCACCACTCTCTTAACCTCTCTCTTTTTCTCCATATACTCTTCCCTCCTTGCATCACTTCTACTTTGTAAAAACTTCTCATATGCTAACTTTTTCTCCCTTACTACTCTCTTTACATCATTATTCCACCAATCGCTCCTCTTCCCTCTCGCACCCACTTTCCTGTAACCACAAACTTCTGCTGAACACTCTAACACTACATTTTTAAACCTTCCCCATACCTCTTCGACCCCATTGCCTATGCTCTCATTAGCCCATCTATCCTCCAATAGCTGTTTATATCTTACCCTAACTGCCTCCTCTTTTAGTTTATAAACCTTCACCTCTCTCTTCCCTGATGCTTCTATTCTCCTTGTATCCCATCTGCCTTTTACTCTCAGTGTAGCTACAACTAAAAAGTAATCTGATATATCTGTGGCCCCTCTATAAACATGTACATCCTGAAGTCTACTCAACAGTCTTTTATCTACCAATACATAATCCAACAAACTACTGTCATTTCGCCCTACATCATATCTTGTATACTTATTCATCCTCTTTTTCTTAAAATATGTATTACCTGTAACTAAACCCCTTTCTTTACAAAGTTCAATCAAAGGGCTCCCATTATCATTTACACCTGGCACCCCAAACTTACCTACCACACCCTCTCTAAAAGCTTCTCCTACTTTAGCATTTAGGTCCCCAACCACAATTACTTTCTCACTTGGTTCAAAGGTTCCTATACATTCACTTAACATCTCCCAAAATCTCTCTCTCTCCTCTACATTCCTCTCTTCTCCAGGTGCATACACACTTATTATGACCCACTTTTCGCATCCAACCTTTACTTTAATCCACATAATCCTTGAATTTACACATTCATATTTTCTTTTCTCCTTCCATAACTGATCCTTCAACATTACTGCTACCCCTTCCTTAGCTCTAACTCTCTCAGATACTCCAGATTTAATCCCATTTATTTCTCCCCACTGAAACTCCCCTACCCCCTTCGGCTTTGTTTCGCTTAGGGCCAGGACATCCAACTTCTTTTCATACATAACATCAGCAATCATCTGAGTCTTGTCATCCGCACTACATCCACGCACATTCAAGCATCCCAGTTTCATAAAGTTTTTCTTCTCTTTTTTTAGTAAATGTCTACAGGAGAAGGGGTTACTAGCCCATCGCTCCCGGCATTTTAGTCGCCTCATATGACACGCATGGCTTACGGAGGAAAGATTCTTTTCCACTTCCCCATGGACAATAGAAGAAATAAAGAAGAACAAGAGCTATTTAGAAAAAGGAGAAAAACCTAGATGTATATATATATATATATATATATATATATATATATATATATATATATATATATATATATATATATATATATATATATATATATATATATATAAATATATATATATGCATGTGCGTGTCTGTGAAGTGTGACCAAAGTGTAAGTAGGAGTAGCAAGATATCCCTGTTATCAAGCGTGTTTATGAGACAGAAAAAGACACCAGCAATCCTACCATCATGCAAAATAGTTACAGGTTTCTGTTTCACAGTCATATGGCAGGACGGTAGTGCTTCCCTGGGTGGTTGCTGTCTACCAACCTACTACCTATATATTACTAAATTTAAAAGGAGAACCTTTCGTTTACCCTTTCGGTCCACCCCGCCTCGGTGGGATACGGCTGGTTTGTTGAAAGGAGATATATATATACATATACATATGTGTGTATATATATATATATATAGATATATATATATATATATATATATATATATATATATATATATATATATATATATATACATGTATATATATATATATATATATATATATATATATATATATATATATATATATATATATATATATATATATATATATACATGTATATATATATATATATATATATATATATATATATATATATATATATATATATATATACATGTATATATATATATATATATATATATATATATATATATATATATATATATATATATATATATATATATATATATATATATATATATATATATATATATATATATATATATATATATATATATATATATATATATACACTAATCAACTACGGGGGAGTAGAATGATAGCATTAGGCCTTTCATGTTGCAATGAACACATCATCAGGAGTTTGCAAAGCTGCAGAAAAAAGGAGGATGTCCAAGCAAATACGATCCAAGAGGACGTCATCACTTGAAGGAGGGAGGGAGAGAGAAAGAGAGAGAAGGGAATGGGAAATATCCTCAAGCATACCAGTGCCCATAGGCAGAATGGTTGAATATTATAACATTAGAAAAATCCCAAAAGCGAGAAAGCAGGTCCATTTAATGGGACGAGAAAAGGGGACCATTTAAAGGGGAGACTTCTATAAGTTATACGAAGGAAACGGGGCTCATTAAAATAAACTCGTTTAAAGAGGGAGGCATCTGTATTTACAAGGAAGACATTCACAGTTATTCATCCCACAGGATTCTTAGGCAAACTCTGGTTCAACCTTTAGAAAATGCAGAAAAAATAGGCCCTAATTCCTAGGTGTGGCACTAGGTGTGGCACTAGGTGTGGCACTAGGCATTCATATAAAAGCGCAATTTCTGACTGTGTACTATTGCCTCAACTAAAAACTGCATCTAATTTGAACAACCCGCCACTGATATTGTATAATGAGTGCTTATCATGCTTAGTAATTGCCGATTCTGCAATATTCCTTTCAAGCCAGGAGGAACAAGGGAAGATGACTCTTGATTCCTGCCAATTTTCCGGGTTATTATAAGCTCTAATGTCGTTGAAAATCGCGTTCGACGCCTGTGCTATACGTACAGAAGTAATGGTATTCCAGTCTGTTCCAAATATGAGAGATTGTAATCGTTGCAACCAATTTTGTAGACACCACCAGCATGCT
>NW_027198950.1:0-37556 GCF_038502225.1 Cherax quadricarinatus
TGTGTGTGTGTGTGTGGTGTGTGTGTGTGTGTGTGTGTGTGTTTGTGTGCGTGTTTGTGTGCATGTGTGTGTGTGTGTGTGTGTGTGTGTGTGTGTGTGTGTGTGTGTGTGTGTGTGTGTGTGTGTGTGTGTGTGTGTGTGTGTGTGTGTGTGTGTGTGTGTGTGTGTCTGTGTTTAATCAGTAAAATAGAATTAAGAAGAAATTGGGCGAGTCGAGGCAATATCTTTTGAGAACAGGAAAAAGTTTTGGGCAGAGATTTATTAATAAGTTGAGATAGTATGGGAAAAGATAGATTTGGGAGTTAAAATTCTTGTTTCAGATAGTCAGAGGTTTGCCTTACAATCAGATGCTGCATCCTTTTAGATCTCTTCGTGTCTGGTATACTTTGCTCCTGACATAGCAAATCAATCCATGATGCCCAAAACGATCTGCCGAAACACTGATGCATTATTGTTAGAATGGGATGGTTAGGCGAATAGACATTACTGTAAACTGCTTGAGGGGCGGGGTGTGTAGTAAAGAAATAATTAGAAACATTTAAGAAAAAATCCCCATCATATAGTATCTTCCTCAATAGAAGGGGAGATTTGTCCTTTCTCGAGTTATCATTAACCAATATTTGGGCGATTTTCTCCACAATGTTGATTTCCCAGTTTAACTATTTATTGTTTCTCAGAGCAGCTGTTCGCTTGAAAATTGTGCAAGGTTATTCCACTCTCACACTGATTTGATAAACATTGAGTTATGAGTTACTACTGTACCATTCATGTGTTCTGGGACTATCTCACTTAATAATTCGCTGGATGCAATACACGAAGATAGAAATGCGGGTAATGCTTCCTGCGTCGCCTTGTGACTCGTTCCAGTAGCCCTAAACCCAAGTGGAGCATCAAGGTGAGTTCAAATAGTGGAAGCAATGATTTGCTCTTCTTGAAGAGCAGCTGTGACTTGTTCAGTGGTGTGTTGGTTGTAAGACATTAATTAATATTCCAAGGGGTGTAAGATAAGGCCTAGACTTCTTTGCTCTAAGAAATATAATGGTTTCTACCAGGGAGTCTTTGCTTACCACCAGCGTGTCATTTACCAGAGCCAGATGTTGAGCTCACTCGACGGCTCCTTAGTGACCTTTACTAAGATCGTCACACACACACACACACACACACACACACACACACACACACACACACACACACACACACACACACACACACACACACACCTACACACTCAGCCACAGACTAGTCAGGAAGTGGAATAGTTTAGGAAGCGATGTAGTGGAGGCAGAATCCATACATAGCTTTAAGCAGAGGTATGATAAAGCTCACGGTTCAGGGAGAGTGACCTAGTAGCGACCAGTGAAGAAACGGGACCAGCAGCTAGGACTCGACCCCTGCAACCTCAACTAAGTGAGTACAACTAGGTGAGTACACTACATTGGATCAGAGAATACCTGACAGGAAGGCAGCAGCGAGTCATGGTACGTGACGAGGTGTGAGAGAGGGCGCCTGTGACCAGCGGGGTTCAGTCCTAGGGCCGGTGCTGTTTGTTGTATATGTGAATGACATAACGGAAGGACTAGACTCAAAAGTCTCTCTGCAGTTGATGTCAAGTTAATAAGGAGGATTCAATCGGAGGAGCACCAGGCAGGACTACAAAGGGATCTGGACAAGCTATAATCCTGGTCCAGCAAATGGCTCCTGGAGTTCAACCCCGCCAAGTAAGTCATGAAGACTGGGAAGGGCAAAGAAGACCGCAGACAGAATACGGTTTAGGAGGCCAAAGACTACAAACCTCACTCAAGGAAAAGGATCTTGGGGTAAGTATAACACCGAACACATCTTCTGAGGCGCTCATGAGCCAAATAACTGCTGCAGCAAACGCACGACTAGCAAACCTAAGAATATCATTCAGACATCTCATTAAGGAGTCGTTCAAGTCTCTGGACACCGTTTACATCGGACCCATATTGGAGTATGCAGCACCAGTTTGGAACCCGCTCCTGGCCAAGCACGTCAAGAAATTAGAGAAAGTGCAGAGATTTGCACCGAGACTAGTCCTACAGTTAAGGGGCATGGCCTACGAGGAGAGGTTAAGGGAAATCGACGTGACGACACTGGAGGACTGGAGGGATAGGTAGGACATGATAACAACATATAAAATATATAATATACTGAGAATAATCAACAAGGTGGACAGGGACAGAATGTTTCACAGATGGGACACAGCGACAAGGGTCACAATTGAAAGTTGAAGACTCAGATGAGTCACCGAGATGTTAGGAAGCATTTCTTCAGTCACAGAGTGGTCAGGAAGTGGAATAATGTGGAAAGGGCGGTGATGGAAGCAGGATCCATACATAGCTTTAAGAAAAGTTATGATAAAGCTCACGGAGCAGGGAGGGAGTAACCTATTAGCGACCAGTGAAGAGGTGGGGCCGGGAGCTATGAATCGACCCTTGCAACCACAATTAGGTGAGTACACACACACACACATACACACACACACACACACAGACACACACACACACACACACACACATACACACACACACACACACACACACACACACACACACAGGCACACACACACACACACACTCACACACACACACACACACACACACACACACACACACTATCACACACACACACACACACACACACACACACACACACACACACACACACACACACACACACACACACACACACACACACACACACACACACCGAGACAAAATACTCTCATTAACAACAATATATAATCTTAATATTTGTGTGACAACATTAGTAATTTCCGTCCACAAGAAGTGGAAACTTACCATTGAAGAATTTAAAACATTTCTTTTGGCATTTTGCAACCTTTGCATCAGCCAACGTTGCACATCTGCCTTTATACGTTCAGTGGTACTGGTTACTCTGTGTGATATACTAAATAAAATAACTCCTACAAGACTTGTTCATGCACACTCCTTAAAACACTGAGCAAAAAAAATTGCATGAAAAAAACATAGGAAGCCTCAACACACGAATTTATTGATATTATTATTATTGTTATTATTATTATTATTATTATTATTATTATTATTATTATTATTATTATTATTATTATTATTATTATTATTATTATTATTATTATTATTATTATTATTAATCAGTATTCCTATAATTAATTTCACAGAGAAGCGCTAAACATGTCAAGGTCATTCAACACCTGGGGAATGTAATGCTATCAAAATTAATCAAAGGAAAAGGAGGGTAGTTCCAAATACTTGGATCAACACCTCTTCCTCAGCACCTAGGCACCATACTCTTCCTCAGCATCTAGGCACCATACTCTTCCTCAGCATCTAGGCACCATACTCTTCCTCAGCATCTAGGCACCATACTCTTCCTCAGCATCTAGGCACCATCCTCTTCCTCAGCATCTAGGCACCATCCTCTTCCTCAGCACCTAGGCACCATACTCTTCCTCAGCATCTAGGCACCATACTCTTCCTCAGCATCTAGGCACCATACTCTTCCTCAGCATCTAGGCACCATCCTCTTCCTCAGCATCTAGGCACCATCTTCTTCCTCAGCATCTAGGCACCATCTTCTTCCTCAGCATCTAGGCACCATCTTCTTCCTCAGCATCTAGGCACCATCTTCTTCCTCAGCATCTAGGCACCATCTTCTTCCTCAGCATCTAGGCACCATCCTCTTCCTCAGCATCTAGGCACCATCCTCTTCCTCAGCATCTAGGCACCATCCTCTTCCTCAGCATCTAGGCACCATCCTCTTACTTTCAAGGTAATAGTTGTAGAGGAAATTTCGTGCCAAGTCTCAGAGACAAACTAACAGTTACTTTCTCAATGGAGACTCTCCACGCGCGTATAAAAGTTACCTGCTGGGTAAAAATTCATAAAAATCTATGGAACTGTGCAACAGTAGTTCATAACGGTAGTCGCTTAGCTAATTAGGTGAGCTGGGATACTGGGTAATCACAGTAACACACCAGGTGAAGTAGGTGCTGCAGAAGCTTCAGTAATCCAACACCCAGGCTCACCTGCACCTGCTGGGTCTCCTGGTAAACTGAAGGTGACCTCAAAGACACACTTCAGCGTTTATGAAACACGGGGATTAATGCACGTGTATTGTATACATTATCGACAGAATAAAGAATTAGACACATGTGCAACATCTGGGTATCTTTATCTGGATGGCGAAACTCTATAAATATAGATGCCCAGATTTTACAAATGTGTCCAGTTTTTTACATGTGTTAATCTACTGAAACGAATATACTGTATATCTCTTAAACACTTAGTATATACTGAGGGCTTAATCCCCATTTTTATATTAAATTATAATTAGCTTGTAATGTGCAGGGAAGAAATACAATCATAATGACTCTCGTACAGACGTCAGAATCACTACCTAATAAATTAACCAACCTTCCTCATCCCCGTACAGTGTAGCATCTCTCGCATCACTACCGTCAAACTGAAATGAACCTGATCACGTCGGAAACACATTTCAGCAGAAAAAAAATTGGTTGACCATGGAGAGAGGCGACATAAGTACCTGCTTACCCACGAGGCTGCCATCTTGCCTTATTTAAATTCTTTAATTTATTGACGAGGATCCCCACGTCACCTTAATTCTTCCTGTAAACTTACAAATATAAATTGTCTATACTTTGCGTTAGGTTAAGCGGAGGTTAAGTTAAGTTTATATATACGATTATCATATGTGATACGAGAATGTACGGTTATCATTAGTGATACGAGAATGTACGGTTATCATACGTGATACGAGAATGTACGGTTATCATATGTGATACAAGAATGTACGGTTATCATTAGTGACACGAGAATGTACGGTTATCATATGTGATACGAGAATGTACGGTTATCATATGTGATACGAGAATGTACGGTTATCATATGTGATACGAGAATGTACGGTTATCATATGTGATACAAGAATGTACGGTTATCATTAGTGACACGAGAATGTACGGTTATTATATATGATACAAGAATGTACGGTTATCATTAGTGACACGAGAATGAACGGTTATCATATGTGATACAAGAATGTACGGTTATCATTAGTGACACGAGAATGTACGGTTATCATATGTGATACGAGAATGTACGGTTATCATTAGTGACACGAGAATGTACGGTTATCATATGTGATACGAGAATGTACGGTTATCATATGTGATACGAGAATGTACGGTTATCATTAGTGACACGAGAATGTACGGTTATCATATGTGATACGAGAATGTACGGTTATCATACGTGATACGAGAATGTACGGTTATCATATGTGATACAAGAATGTACGGTTATCATTAGTGACACGAGAATGTACGGTTATCATATGTGATACAAGAATGTACGGTTATCATTAGTGACACGAGAATGAACGGTTATCATATGTGATACAAGAATGTACGGTTATCATTAGTGACACGAGAATGTACGGTTATCATATGTGATACGAGAATGTACGGTTATCATATGTGACACGAGAATGTACGGTTATCATATGTGATACGAGAATGTACGGTTATCATATGTGATACGAGAATGTACGGTTATCATTAGTGACACGAGAATGAACGGTTATCATATGTGATACAAGAATGTACGGTTATCATTAGTGACACGAGAATGTACGGTTATCATATGTGATACGAGAATGTACGGTTATCATATGTGATACGAGAATGTACGGTTATCATTAGTGACACGAGAATGAACGGTTATCATACGTGATACGAGAATGTACGGTTATCATATGTGATACGAGAATGCACGGTTATCATATGTGATACGAGAATGTACGGTTATCATTAGTGACACGAGAATGTACGGTTATCATTAGTGACACGAGAATGTACGGTTATCATATGTGATACGAGAATGTACGGTTATCATATGTGATACGAGAATGTACGGTTATCATTAGTGACACGAGAATGAACGGTTATCATACGTGATACGAGAATGTACGGTTATCATATGTGATACGAGAATGTACGGTTATCATATGTGATACGAGAATGTACGGTTATCATTAGTGACACGAGAATGAACGGTTATCATACGTGATACGAGAATGTACGGTTATCATTAGTGACACGAGAATGAACGGTTATCATATGTGATACAAGAATGTACGGTTATCATTAGTGACACGAGAATGTACGGTTATCATATGTGATACGAGAATGTACGGTTATCATTAGTGAGACGAGAATGTACGGTTATCATATGTGATACAAGAATGTACGGTTATCATTAGTGGCACGAGAATGTACGGTTATCATGTGTGATACGAGAATGTACGGTTATCATTAGTGAGACGAGAATGTACGGTTATCATATGTGATACGAGAATGTACGGTTATCATTAGTTATACGAGAATGTACGGTTATAATTAGTGACACGAGAATGTTCGGTTATCATATGTGATACGAGAATGTACGGTTATCATTAGTGATACGAGAATGTACGGTTATCATTAGTGATACGAGAATGTACGGTTATCATTAGTGATACGAGAATGTTCGGTTATCATATGTGATACGAGAATGTACGGTTATCATTAGTGAGACGAGAATGTACGGTTATCATTAGTGATACGAGAATGTACGGTTATCATATGTGATACGAGAATGGACGGTTATTATTAGTGATACGAGAATGAACGGTTATCATATGTGATACGAGAATGTACGGTTATCATTAGTGGCACGAGAATGTACGGTTATCATATGTGATACGAGAATGTACGGTTATCATTAGTGGCACGAGAATGTACGGTTATCATATGTGATACGAGAATGTACGGTTATCATTAGTGGCACGAGAATGTACGGTTATCATATGTGATACGAGAATGTACGGTTATTTTTAGTGATACGAGAATGTACGGTTATCATTAGTGATACGAGAATGTACGGTTATCATATGTGATACGAGAATGTACGGTTATTTTTAGTGATACGAGAATGTACGATTATAATTAGTGACACGAGAATGTACGGTTATCATATGTGATACGAGAGTACGGTTATCATTAGTGATACTTCACGCAGTGTAATAAACCGTAAACTAATCAGCCTCCTACTACACCTGGAGCGTTAAACCACATTGTCAAATATGAATGATGGAAGTAGCCACAAGGAATAGTGAAGAGCAAATATACTAACATGCTTGAAGATTCTTCCACTTTTAACTTTCAATTAGGCTCCAGCCGGCTCGCTGGCTCCAGCTGGCTCGCTGGCTCCAGCCGGCTCGCTGGCTCCAGCCGGCTCGCTGGCTCCAGCTGGCTCGCTGGCTCCAGCCGGCTCGCTGGCTCTTACATCTCTTTTTTTCCGTACTCTTTTGTTTAATGTTACGTTTTTACGTTTTCTCTTCCCTAGTAAGGTTTTAATAACTATTTCTATGTAGTGGCGAACTGACGAAAAGATATAAAACTTAAATAATGTTATTGAGCACGTGCGTGCTTATAATTCTCTCTCTCTCTCTCTCTCTCTCTCTCTCTCTCTCTCTCTCTCTCTCTCTCTCTCTCTCTCTCTCTCTCTCTCTCTCTCTCTCATTATCTCATTTGAATTCCATTTTATAGGGAACAGGATTAAATTGAAGCCATCTGTGGTTAAGAGAGTGAATCTTGCACTGGAAGGGGGTGAATCATTGTTTATGGGTGAGGGTGCCTGGGGGAATAAGAGGGAGGGAGTGGGGGCTGGGATAGCGGAGCTGTGAGGAAGGAGCCTGTAATGATAGGAATTACGACTGGGTGTATCAGTGGGGGAGAAGGGAAAGCAGTTTCTGGTTTGCTGAGAGTTATTGTGTTTGAGCGATAGTGGGAGTTGAGAGAGAGAGGAAATATTTGTTTCAGAATTTGGTGTACCCCTTAATGTGGGGCTGTGCACATTACCTCCCTGAAGTACACCTGTCTGTGCCTTCAGTCATCCAAATTAGCAAATCATGGATTAAAAGTATCAATTAATTATAATAAACATAATAAAATTATAATAATTATTATAATAAAATTAAATTAATAATGATTAAAATAAAATAATGATATTGACTGTTATTTGCGACCACTGTCAGCCTCAGAGTTATCTCTGAGTTACCAGACCTTGCCACGTGGAGGCCAGTGGTTCGTCTTTAAGGTCCCCCCCCCTCGCCTTCCCCAGGTTCATGTGTCCAGGAATCCATCCGTGGGCCCCCGGATGTCTCTCCCCTTCCTTACTTCCCTAAGGTCAGCCTCGCCTCTCTCTCTCTCTCTCTCTCTCTCTCTCTCTCTCTCTGCCTTCCAGCCTCAGCCTTCTCCAGGTTCATGTATCCAGGAATCCATCCGTCCGCCTCCGGATGTTTTCCCTTCCTCACTTCCCCAAGGTCAGCCTCACCAACCTGTATTCTTGCCTTCCCTAGGTTCATGTATCCAGGAATCCATCCGTTCGCTCCCGGATATCTCCCCTTCCCCACTTACCTAGGGTCGGCGGTGCCTTCCCTGGATCAGTGTCTCCAGGAGTCCACTTATGTCACCTCAGGTGGACTCCCTTCCCCACTTTCCCAAAGTCAGCGGTTTTCTTGCCATCCTCAAGTTCATGTATCCAGGAATCCATCCGTCTACCGCCAGATGTCTCCCCTTCACCACTTACCCAAGTTCAGCCTCAGCCGCTAGTATTCATGCCTTCCCCAGGTTCATATATCCAGGAATTCATCCGTTCGCTCCCGGATGTCTTCCCTTCCTCACTTACCCAAGGTCAGCCTCAACAACAACCTTCCTCAAGTTCATGTATCCAGGAATCCATCCGTTCGCTCCCGGATGTCTCCCCTTCCCCACTTACCTAAGGTTGGCGGTGCCTTCCTTGGATCAGTGTCTCCAGGAGTCCACTTGTGTCACTGAGTGGACTCCCTTCCCCACTTCCCCAGAGTCAGCGGTTGCCACCCTCAGTGACTTTACTGGGTGGAAACTTGGTCTTGTCTAGCTGGTCTACGGTAGAGACTGTCCAGGTGGGTGGAATTACAGGAGGGGACACACAGAAAACTGCGTCCAGTAATTACACCCTGCAAGACAGCCTGGAACAGTAGGCCTGGTAGACGAGACTAAGCTCGCACACAGCTCGGCTACCGAGGAGAGGCTAATTAAGAACAATTTTGGAAGTCCTTTTATATTACACTGTGAATTTATACGTAGTATGAGGTTTTCTTGCTTATTTAGCAGTTTAAAAGTATTTGTGTGCATTTTATTTTATGTGTATGAATGGCCAAGTGTTGAAGAACTTTTCCACCTCCATCAAAACTGTATTAAATATTACACTGTTTTCATTTTAATTTTTTTAGTGGTCTTTTTCATTTGACACTGAAAGACTAACAAGCTCACAAACATACACATATATAAATATTTTCACATACATTTATACGCTGGTTTACGGTATTTTGACGACATTGTGAAACATGTAAATATATAAATACGGGACACGTTTGTGACACTAATGTAGGAGTGTGTCATGTGTACATATTCTTATGTATGAATGAATGTAAGGCTTACATGTTATTGTGTATGTGTGTCATGTGTACATGCTATTGTGTGTCATGTGTACATGTTATTGTGTATGTGTGTCATGTGTACATGCTATTGTGTGTCATGTGTGTATGTTATTGTGTATGTGTGTCATGTGTACATGCTATTGTGTGTCATGTGTACATGTTATTGTGTATGTGTGTCATGTGTACATGCTATTGTGTGTCATGTGTGCATGTTATTGTGTATGTGTGTCATGTGTAATGCTATTGTGAATGTCATGTGTACATATTACTATGTGTGTGATGAATGTCATGTGTTCATGTTGCATGTTTTGTGTATGTGTGTCATGTGTACATGTTAGTGTAAGGTGTTATGTTACGTAATGTGTATGAGTGTCACATATTGTTTATGAGTGTCAGAATAGTGTATGTTTACGTAATGTGTATGCGTGTACATGTTATTGTGTATGCGTGTACATGTTATTGTATAGTGATGAGTGTATTGATGCGAATCTCTAAATCTCCTCCATCAATACTGTAAAAAATTGTAATAATCTCTGTTTCTGGTGTTTGGTAGATGAATCAATGGAATCAATGATATATGCATATATGTATACATATATGAACATACATGTATGTATGTATACGTATAAATATACATACATACATGTATGTATGTATACGTATAAATATACATACATACATGTATGTATGTATGTATATATGTATGTATGTATATATGTATGTATGTATATATGTATGTATGTATGTATACATACAGCAGAAACAGTCAGGCTGACAGCAGAGTCAGTCAGGCTGACAGCAGAGTGAGCCAGGCTGATAGCTGTACCACAGAAGTGTTCTCTTCTTTACTGTGAATTATTACGTAGACCATACAAGTTTTTTTCTGATGTTTACTTTTTACTTTCATCTACACACACACACATCACTACACACACACACATCACTACACACACACACATCACTACACACACACACATCACTACACACACACACATCACTACACACACACACATCACTACACACACACATCACTACACACACACACATCACTACACACACACACATCACTACACACACACATCACTACACACACACACATCACTACACACACCATGCTGCCAACACACATATATACATACATATGTACATAGACATATCTGCACTCTCCCACACCATTGTTTAAATTAAACAATACTGTGTAGGGTAAGAGAAATAAGAAAATTCCTGATTATATAATTTCAATTTTCTTTAGAGACTGGAATGTGGGTCACAATGTTTTGATGAAATATTTTAGGAAAATATGGGAAAATGTGAAGAAGTGACTAACTTGAGAGACTTGTGGTTAAGATAATGTTGATATTCTTATAAATTATCTTAATAAACACATTGTTTAGGTAAAATTAATAATTAAATGAATCAGTTTTTACATATACGCTTCTCTCACCTCTTTATTAATAACATAAAAAACACCACCACATATACAAAATAAAAACTTTCGGGAATGAAAATAAAGACTGTCAACTTGGATGATTCGGTCTCTTGTGGTGGCTGTCACAACCTGGCCAGTACGACTGTGTGTTGCCACAACCTGGCCAGTACGACTGTGTGTTAATGTCTACCATACTGTTGTTATGTACTGTGATGTATCAATGTTAACATATGTTACACACTGAATGTTGTGGTGCACTATGTTGCAGAGATATATAGCACACTGAATGTTGTGGTGCACTATGTTGCAGAGATATATGGCACACTCAATGTTGTGGTGCACTATGTTGCAGAGATATATAGCACACTGAATGTTGTGGTGCACTATGTTGCAGAGATATATAGCACACTGAATGTTGTGGTGCACTATGTTGCAGAGATATATAGCACACTGAATGTTGTGGTGCACTATGTTGCAGAGATATATAGCACACTCAATGTTGTGGTGCACTATGTTGCAGAGATATATAGCACACTCAATGTTGTGGTGCACTGTGTTGCAGAGATACATAGCACACTCAATGTTGTGGTGCACTATGTTGCAGAGATATATAGCACACTCAATGTTGTGGTGCACTGTGTTGCAGAGATACATAGCACACTCATGCACTATGTTAGCACACTCAGATACATAGCACACTCAGTGTTGTGGTGCACTATGTTGCAGAGATATATAGCACACTCAATGTTGTGGTGCACTGTGTTGCAGAGATACATAGCACATTCAATGTTGTGGTGCACTATGTTGCGGAGATATATAGCACACTCAGTGTTGTGGTGCACTATGTTGCAGAGATATATAGCACAAAGTCAGTAAGTAATGAAAAAGACACAATTGTAGAAGGTAACTATTGAATGAAGAAGTTTGTTTCACAGGTGAAAGTTCCTCTCTGTTGTTATGTGTTTTTTCACCACCACCACCACCACCACCATCATCACCACTACCACCATCATCACCACCATCGTTGTGTTGTGATGTGTATAAAGTCTGTCTGATACACCAGAGTTAATAACACTGTATGTAACCTGTCTGGTAAATAACTAATAAAAGACTAATTGGCGGGATTCTTTTCTTAGGATTCAGTTGGTAGGATTCAAGTCTATAAGACTGGACGCTATTGGAAGAATACTACTGAAAGGATTGTTACCAGAAGACTGTTGGTAGAAGACCTCTGGTAGTTTTCTGTTGGAAATTGTGCTGGCAGGACTCTGTTGGTAAAAGACTTAAGAACATAAGAACATAAGAATTGATGAACACTGCAGAAGGCCTACTGCAGGTCCAGCAGTTCCTTATCAAAAAAGGCAGTTCCTTATCAAAAAAGGTAAGTCCTTATCAAAACTTAAGGCAACAGTTCGTTTGATACTTTTAAGATGAATCAAGTCAGCTGGTTGATACGTCTGCGAGATCGTGGTGTCTCCACCGAGATTATCCTTTCAGTGACATTTTTTTCCAGTTTCTTCCTGGTGGGAAAGAGAATTTTGTCTCTTTTTTGTCACACTGCGCATGTAATCGGTGCAGATGCTTCCTCTAGTAAATTAATGATGGACGATTTATATGACCGAAAACAGTAGAGGGTGACCATTATCTTTCTATGACTGTGTCCTCTTTCGTCCGCAGAAAAACAGTACTCGATATATAGAAACCTCTCAAACCTCAAATGCAACGACAAATACATTTCAAGAAGTAAGGAATGGCACCAAGCCCAGCAGCTTGACACCAACTGTTAATAAAATTGTGTCCAATAGAAAATTCACTGTGCTGGACAAACTAGAATTAGAACATAAGAACATCTAATGCATTCTCCGTGCTACCCGACGAATGTGAGTCGACTACTGGGAACGTCACGACGAACGACACCAAGGAAGGTAAGAATATTGTTGTTGGGGATAGCCAGGTTAGGTACATGGACAGGGCCTTCTGCTTGAAGGACAGGAGTAGGAGACAGAGGTGACCTCACCTAACCTAACCATACATGACACATTATCAATCATAACCCACCCATCTCCCAGCACCTCATCTCCATTAATATCCACAACTCACAACTCACTACAGATCATCATCAGTTAACACTCATTTTTATCCACATTCCCTCAAAACACTTTAACTAAGAACCCCATTACTAAGCTCACTTAGGCCATGATCACTAAACTATGAATAACACCACCAAAATAACATTTGGCAACCACCAAATTACATTCTCAATCATACTTACACATTTCATTAACTGAAAATTACGTCTCATTCACCAAACTAAACTCTCATAATAAAAGTTTACTCATTCTCCAGACTTTACAACATAAACACAATAACTAGATCATACACTTATGACATGAGGACACGATCACCACCAACTAAAACATATCACATACACAAAAAATCTAAGACAGCTGCCGACTAATACATATCATTAACATACCCAACTAAGACATGACATGATCATCGAAAATCTAAGACATGTGAGGCAAAAACAACCACAAAAAGTTAAGACATGAGACACAAAACTAAGTCAGACATGAATGATATCCATAAAACGTAAGACAATCAAAATCTAAGACATAATCACAACAGATTTAAAACATGATACATACACAAACAGATAAGTCATGACATGATCACTATAACATGATCACCAAACTTATATATAATCACAACAGATTTAAAACATGATACATACACACCAAAACATACATGATCACTATAACATGATACACATGACATAAAAATAAAACATGATACATACACACCAAAACTAAGACATACTCCTCCAGATAAGTCATGACATGATCACTATAACATGATCACCAAACTTATACATGACATAATCACAACAGATTTAAAACATGATACATACACACCAAAACTAAGACATACTCCTCCAGATAAGTCATGACATGATCACATAACATATCACCAAACTACATGACATAATACACATGATACTACACACCAAAACTAAGCTAAGACATGACATTAACACTATAACATGCACACCAAACTTATACATGACATAATCACAACAAAATTTAAGACATGAAACATACACCAATTAATGCACAACATGATCACAACAAATAAAAGACATGTCACATTAACAAATTCTAAGTCATTTCCAAAAAATCTTAGTCAACCACCAATTAAGACATAACATGAATACATCCAACTAACACATGAAATGATCATCGAAATTTAAGACATGTAAGGCAAAATCCAAACCATATAATTTAAGACATGAGACATGCACATCAAAATTAGACATGAGACATGATAACCATAAAATCTAAGACAAAATCAAAATTTAAGAGATGAACACAAATAAGATATAAGCACAAAGTACCTTGACAAGAACACTAACATGCATACCAAAATTATACATGACATAATCACAACAAATTTAAGACATGAGACAAACACACCAAAACTAAGACATACACCTCCAACTAAGACATGATGATCATAAATCTAAGACATGAACACAAATAATCCCTTTCTCCAATCTCGTCCATTCCTTCCATTTCCTAATATTCCCATCGGTTTTTAATGAGCAGTGCAGCCCCTCCTTCCCCTTTGTTGCTCCTATCCTTCCTCAGGATCTGATATCCGGGTGTGAAGGTTGCGTCTGTTATTGTCCCAGTGAGTTTTGTTTCGGTGATTGCTGTGTGTGTGCTCACCTATTTGTGGTTGCAGGGGTCGAGACTCAGGTAATGATCCCGCCTACTCACTATGTGTGTGTGTGTGTACTCACCTATTTGTACTCACCTATTTGTGGTTGCAGGGGTCGAGTCACAGCTCCTGGCCCCGCCTCTTCGCTGATTGCTACTAGGTCCTCTCTCTCCCTGCCCCATGAGCTCTATCATACCTCGCCTTAAAGCTATGTATGGTTCCTGCCTCCACCACATCACTTTCTAGGCTATTCCATGGCCTGACTACTCTATAACTGAAGAAATACTTCCTAACATCCCTTTGATTCATCTGAGTCTTCAACTTCCAATTGTGACCTCTTGTGTCTGTGTCCCATCTCTGGAACATCCCGTCTTTGTCCACCTCGTCTATTCCGCGCAGTATTTTATATGTCGTTATCATGTCTCCCCTGACCTTCCTGGCCTCCAGTGTCGTCAGGCCGATTTCCCTCAACCTTTCTTCATAGGACAATCCCCGTAGCTCTGGGACTAGTCTTGTTGCAAATCTTTGCACTTTCTCTAATTTCTTGACGTGCTTGACTAGGTGTGGATTCCAAACTGGTGCTGCATACTCCAGTATGGGCCTGACGTAGATGGTATACAGAGTCTTAAACGAATCCTTACTGAGGTATCGGAACGCTATCCGTAGGTTTGCCAGGCGCCCGTATGCTGCAGCAGTTATCTGATTGATGTGCGCCTCAGGAGATATGCTCGGTGTTATACTCACCCCCAGATCTTTTTCCTTGAGTGAGGTTTGCAGTCTTTGGCCATCTAAACTATATTGTGTCTGCGGTCTTCTTTGCCCTTCCCCAATCTTCATGACTTTGCATTTGGCAGGGTTAAATTCAAGGAGCCAGTTGCTGGACCAGGCTTGTAGCCTGTCCAGGTCTCTTTGTAGTCCTGCCTGATCATCGTCCGATTTGATTCTTCTCATTAACTTCACATCATCTGCAAACAAGGACACTTCTGAGTCTATCCCTTCCGTTATGTCGTTCACGTATACCAAGAACAGCACAGGTCCTAGGACTGACCCCTGTGGAACCCCGCTTGTCACAGGCGCCCACTCTGACACCTCGTCGCGTACCATGACTCGTTGTTGCCTCCCTGTCAGGTATTCTCTGATCCATTGCAGTGCCTTTCCTGTTATGTGTGCCTGGTCCTCTAGCTTTTGCAGTAACCTCTTGTGAGGAACTGTGTCGAAGGCCTTCTTGCAGTCCAAAAATACGCAGTCGATCCACCCCTCTCTCTCTTGTCTTACTTCTGTCACCTTGTCATAAAACTCTAGTAGGTTTGTGACACAGGATTTTCCTTCCCTGAAACCGTGCTGGTTGTCAATTATACACTTGTTTCTTTCCAGGTGCCCCACCACTCTCCTCCTGATGATCTTCTCCATGACCTTGCATACTATACACGTTAGTGATACAGGTCTGTAGCTTAGTGCCTCATGTCTGTCTCCCTTTTTAAAAATTGGGACTACATTTGCCATTTTCCATACCTCAGGGAGTTCCCCAGTTTCAAATGATGTGTTGAAGATCTTTGTTAATGGCTCACACAATATCTCTGCTCCCTCTTTAAGGATCCATGGAGAGATGTTGTCTGGTCCCACCGCCTTTGAGGTGTCAAGTTCGCATAGCAGCTTCTTCACCTCCTCCTTGGTTATATGTACCTCATCCAGCACTTGCTGGTGTGCCCCCCTGTTCTGATTTCTTGGAGTCCTACTGGTTTCCACTGTAAATACCTCTTTAAATCTTGTGTTGAGCTCCTGACATACCTCTCGGTCGTTTCTTGTGAATTCCCCATCACCCTTCCTCAGTCTGATTACCTGGTCCTTGGCTGTTGTTTTCCTCCTGATGTGGGTGTACAACAGCTTCGGGTCAGTCTTTACTTTTGATGCTATGTCATTTTCATATTGTCTCTGAGCCTCCCTTCTTATCTGTGCATATTCGTTTCTGGCTCTTCGGCTGATTTCTTTATTTTCCTGAGTTCTCTGTCTTCTGTACCTTTTCCATTCTCTAGTACACCTAGTTTTTGCCTCCCTACACCTTTGGGTGAACCAAGGACTCGTTCTGTTCTTCCCATTATTTCTGTTTCCCTTGGGAACAAACCTCTCCTCTGCCTCCTTGCATTTTGTTGCTACATAGTCCATCATTTCTTGTACTGGTTTTCCTGTCAGTTCCCTCTCCCACTGAATGTCTTGAAGGAAGTTCCTCATGCCTGAGTAGTTCCCCCTTTTGTAGTTTGGTTTTTCCCAGCCTATTCCTGCTACTCTCTCCACTTGGAGCTCAACTATGTAGTCGAAGCACGGAACCACATGATCACTAGCTCCCAGGGGCCTTTCATACATGATACCCTCGATGTCCGAACTACTCATGGTGAATACAAGGTCCAACCTTGCTGGTTCATCCTCTCCTCTCTCTCTGGTAGTGTCTCTAACATGTTGATGCATGAGGTTCTCCAGTACCACATCCATCATCTTGGCTCTCCATGTTTCGGGACCCCCATGGGGCTCCAGGTTTTCCCAGTCAATCTCCTTGTGATTGAAATCACCCATAACTAGTAACTTTGCTCCCCCCATGTGTGCTCTCCTGGCCACCTCGGCTAGTGTGTCGATCATTGCTCTGTTGCTCTCATCGTATTCTTCTCTTGGCCTCCTGCAGTTCTGTGGTGGGTTGTACATTACTGCAATTATCACCTTATGTCCCTCAGACTGGATTGTTCCTACTAAGTAGTCCCTTTCGCCCATGCCATCCATTCCTTCCATTTTCTCAAAACCCAACTGGTTTTTAATGAGCAGTGCAACTCCTCCTCCCCCTCTCCTCCCTCTGTCTTTCCTGAGGATTTGATATCCGGATGGAAAGATTGAATCTGTTATTATTCTGGTGAGTTTTGTTTCTGTGAGTGCTATTATGTCTGGGGATGTCTCTTTGATTCTTTCGTGCCACTCCTCATACTTGTTTGTTATTCCATCTGCATTTGTATACCATACCTTCAACTTCTTTTCTAAGACTGTGGTCTGGGATGTATATTGGGGCTGGGGAAGTGGGAGACCTGGTAAGGAACTATGGGTTGTTGCTGTGGGGGTGGAGTTTGTAATGTAGTGGGTGGGGGCATTGGATGTGGCATGGGTGTTTTGATTTAGAGTGTTTGGTTGCACTGGGGTTGACCTGGTTGGGAGGCTTCTATAGGAAGTTGTGAGGGAGGCTGTATTTGATCTTCTTCCTGGGTCTGGGATCTCCTGTCTGTCTTCTCCATCCCCTCTCTTTCCTCCTTTCGCCTTTGTACCATCTCTCTCAGTTTCTTCCTTTCATCTTGTGTTCTGTCGCGGTCGAGATACACCTTCCTGTATGCCGTCATGTCCCTTAATCGTGCTTTCTCCTGCAGGATCCTGGTCCGAGTCGCTTCTGCCTTGAAGGTCACTCTCACTGGCCGGGTTCTTTTTTTTACAAACCCCCCTATTCTCCGAAAATTTTCCAGCTGGGTCATATCGTCTTCTCCTATTGCTTTCATGATGCTTTCAATTGCTTTTTTCCCCCTTGTTTTCTTGCTTCATATGTTTCCCCTTCGACTTCCTGGAGCCCATACACAAAGACTGACCTCACCCTTTCATTCTCCCACTGCATATCCCTGTGTATCCCCTCATTTAATTTGGTTTCCTCCACTGCAGCTTTCCTTTCATCAGTTTCACTGGCTAATGTACTTGGGCTCAGTGGCCTGTCATTTTCCCTTCTCGGCTTTCCTTGGGCTCTGAAGTTGTCTGTTAGGGCCTCCACATAAAGCTTAGCTCTTTCATTTGCTACAGTCTCCTCTGATAGAGCATCTCCATGCAGTTGTGCCCCTTCTTTCCCTACAGTCCCCTTATTTGTGGCTGAGGTAGCAGTCTCTGTTGTCAATCCCAAAATGTTCTTTAGTTCTTTAGGCTGTTTCAGATTTTTCAATTCCTCTTCTAAACTCTATATCCTAGCTTCTGCTGCTTTGACATGCACCTCCCACTTCCTGCTTTCCATATCTATCCTCTCTTCCATTCTCATGCTAAGTTCTTCTAGTTTCTTTTCCCATTCATGATCCCTTTTTATGAGCTCTGCTGCCCAATCTTCCTTTGCATTTTCCTCCTCCTGTCCCTTGGTTTTTCTTGTTGCTCTCTGGCAACCCATTTTTGTTTTATCCTGATTGCCTCAGAGTGGGAAACCTATGTAGTTCTGTATGTTAGGTTAGTAGTGTGTATGTCAGAGTGTGGGGGGGGGAAGTAGTGGAGGAACTGTGGCTATGTGGGAGCTGAGTGGGGAGGGGTGGGGAGGGTTTAGGGTGAACGGGGGAGGGGAGGGTGATCGAGGGAGGGGAGGGATCAGGGGAAGTAGTGAGATGTCGGTGGTGAGGGGGGAGTGTATGTGTGTCTGGATATGTGTGTGTGTGTGTGTGTGTATGTGTGTGTGTGTGTGTGTGTGTGTGTGTGTGTGTGTGTGTGTGTGTGTGTGTGTGTGTGTGTGTGTGTGTGTGTGTAATTTTGTGTGTAATTGTGTGTGGAATTATGTGTTGGTTTATTATGTACTGAAAGGTAGGTGGCTTGTGCATTTAAGGTAAGTCTCAGTGGTCCTTGGCTGCCCACACCTTCTTGTGACCTGACCCCCAACCTCCTGGGACTTACCGGCACTTACTTACAGTGTGTGTGTGTGTGTGTGTGTGTGTGTGTGTGTGTGTGTGTGTGTGTGTGTGTATGTGTGTATGTGGGTGTGTGTATGTGTGTGTGTGTGTATATATATGTGTGTGTGTGTGTGTGTGTGAGGGTGAGTGTGAGTGTGAGTGTGTGTGAGTGTGAGTGTGAGTGTGTGTGTGTGTGTGTGTGTGTGTGTGTGTGAGTGTGTGTGTGTGTGTGTGTGTGTGTAATTATGTGTCGAATTATGTGTGGGTTTATTATGTGTCTGAAAAGTAGGTGGCTTGTGCTTGGAGTGTAATGTAGATTCTCAGTTGTCGCTTGTGTCCACAACCTCTTGTGACCTGACTCCAACCCTTACAGTGTTGCCTATGCTCGACCTGCTTATAGTGAGTTAAGCGCCTTGTTCAATGGATTACCATTTGCTAAACCTTAATGAATGCTTGAGTGCCTATTCTTTATCGTGCTATGAGAGTTAGACCATTCACATTCAGCTTGTCGGTTAATTGGAACCTGAACCCCACACCCAAACAACCACTCATAGGTGATACAGTACTTGTAGTGCAGTTGTAGCACTGTAGATTGTCCAGGTCGATGTGACGTCCTGGCGTAGATCCAGCTCGATGTACGTCCTGGCATGTATGTAGATCCACCTCAATTTCTTCTCGTTAATAATGTACCCTATTCACTGTATTTCATTCACTGGTCACACGATTGTTTCACTTTATTACCTTTCTTGGGTGACACTTGGCAACGCCGCCTTACACACTAGCCTGCGCCACAACGCTTTTATTTTCCAGATCACTTACAAAATTGTGGCTCTCCCCACACTTATGTGGATCAGGCATTTAAAAAAAACACTTCTAGGATTGTTCACTACCCTGACACACTTAGCAACCCTTGCAGAACACTTAGGTGTGTGTGTGTGTGTGTGTGTGTGTGTGTGTGTGTGTGTGTGTGTGTGTGTGTGTGTGAGGGATGGAAAGAGAGAGAGATAGAGAGAGAATTCATATGACTGAGACTGACTCCACAGTGGCAACTGCTTTAGTGTCCTCTCTCTTCTACTGGTAGTGTCCCGTGTATCAGTTTTTACCTTCTTAGGTAGTTATGCATCCAGCAGTTTCTGTTTCGCTTATATTATTGTTTCAGTAAAATAGCAGGGGAGCTATTGTTAAAGGTAGGTACTATTTAAATAGTTACTATTTCAACAGGTACTAATACCTTCAACTCATTTCCCGAGGTGAAGATGTGTGTTGTGATGATAGACAGTAACATTCACATTCACCTTTGTCAGTGGAAGTGAGAAAGATAAAATATGTCCTCATTTTCTTTGGAATAGATGTGCGTGGTGTCGCAGTAGTGCTCCTCTCTCTGTAGTCTTGTATGAAAGTTTTAGCGAAAGATTTCGGAGAAGAAATAGACGCGTTGGAAGTAATGCAGAACTCAGACGATTCCTCACTGGTTGCTAGTTGTTGTACGTGTGTCTGTTATTGTAGCCATACTTGTCTGATACAGAAGGTCTCTCTTTCAATTTACTTGCTACCTCCACGAGTAGGTCCCACCCGCATATGTTGCGTCAACTGTTGTACCTTATCTGACTCCTGAGCTTGAGCCAGGCAGTTGTGGCAGTTTCTGTTGCTGGTCGCCGCCAGCCATAAACAAACAAAACTTATTTCTTTGCAAGATTACACTGAGATTATGAAATTACAATAATGAGTTGCAGTGCAAAAAGAGCCACTATCATGCCTAGGTATTATGGGCAGACTTAATTTAATGGATTAAAGACTACTTAATACTAAAGAAATTGAGCATAGTTTAAGTTGTACATCTTTATTTATTTATAGTAGACAATAATTTTACTCTAATTACAATAGTTTCAATAATAGATATTGAAATTATATCATGGGAACATAACATTGTGATCTGTTGAAAGTAGTTTACAGTATGAGAATGTTACAACTGGGTGTAAGGCAGTATTGTTTTGGGTAGGTATTTATACTACAATGTAGTATTAATAATGTATAAACTTAGGGAGATTTGGGAGATTGGGAGATTTTTGGAAAAGTTAAATATTGAGTATTGAGTATTTAGTTTAGGGTGAGTAGGTGGCTTTTGAGAAGAGCCTTAAATTGATGTTCAGACCTGGTTACTTTAATGTTTACTGGTAATGAATTCCAAATTTTGGGGCCCTTTATGTGCATAGAGCTTTTACACAGTGAAATATGGACACGTGGTACATCAAAAAGAGATCTGTGTCTTGTGTTGTGGTCGTGTGTCCTGTTAAGGTTGGTGTGAAGTTTGAGAGGAGGGTTTGAGTGTAGAGTTCTATGTATGTAGTAAGCACATGAATAAGTATGGATGTTAACGATGAACAGTTTTAGACTTTTGAATATTGGTGGAGTATGCTGTCGGAAGTGGGGATTTGTAATTCTGACTGCAGAAGATTTTCTTAGAAATTTGTTGTATGTGTGTGTGTGGAATTTGAGGCTACTGACAAGGTGGATTCCTAGGAATTTTCCCTCTGAGTCTTGTGATGGGTGATCCGTTTAGCGTTATGTTAAGTGGAACTGAATAAAATAGGTTTTGTCAGTATTGAGGGTAAACTTATTTGTCATCATCCAGGTAGTTATTTTCTGCAAAGCTGCATTAACAGCGTTAGCCAGAATGACTGGGTTCGGGTGAGAGAAGACATATGTTGTGTCATCTGCAAATAACATGGATTTGAGTAGCTGTGATGCATTTGGTAGGTCAGTGATGTAAATGAGAAAGAGGAGTGGGTCAAGGACACTTCCTTTTGGGACACCGACTGTGGTTGGTTGTGTGGAAGAGTTTGCTCCATTTGTGTACACATATTGGCTTCTGTTACTTAGGTAGTTGAGAGAGTGCCCTCTTGTACCATAGTGTGTTAATTTAATGTGCAGCAAATCATGGTGAACTGTATCAAAATCTTTACGTAAATCAATGAAGATTCCCAGTGTGACTTCTTCTCGAGAGCGGTGTATATTAGTTCTAGCATGTGTATAATAGCATCATATGTGCTTTTATTAGTACTGAATCCAAAATGACAGGGGTTTAATATATGGTGTGAGACGAGGTAGGAATAGATCTGTCTATGAATTAATTTTTCAAAGATTTTAGAGAGCAGATGTAGGTTAGATATTTGTCTATAGTTATTTAAGTCGGTTTGATCACCTCCTTTGTGGATCGGGGTGACCCTCACTATTTTGAGAATTGCTGGGAAGGTGGAGGATTCGATGGATTTGTTAAAGAATGTTGCTCTGATTGGTGACAGTACTTGTGATGCTTGTTTGTACATAAAAGGTGGTAAGTTAATGTCCCCTGCCTTGTTTTTAAGGGTGTTGATGATAAGCAAGACTTCTGTTGGGTTGGTTGGGGCTAGGAATAATGTATTTGGGTAGGTACCCGTGAGGTAGTCTGATGGACGGGTGTTTGAGATTGGGATTTTGCTCGCTAGATTTTTTCCTATGGTGGAGAAGAAAACATTGAGTCTGTTTGCTGTTTCAGTTAGTGGGAGTAGGGGTTTGCCTGATTTTGTTAATTTGATTGTTTTGTTTTTGGATATCATTTTAGTTCCTAGAATTTTGGATAGGGTTTTCTAGGTCTTTTCCATATCACTTTTTATGTTATGTAATCTATTTTCATAATACATTTTTTTTGATCTCCTTATCAGGCTGGCAAGGATTGATGAGTAACGTTTAAAATGGTCTCTAGTTATTTGACCCATTCTGTACTGTTTTTCATATAGGTGCTTTGTGTTAATGGATTTAAGGATGCTGGGTGTTAGCCAGGGACTGATCAGTCTCTTAGCTGTGATATATTTAGTTTTTTTAGGGCAATGCTTGTTACAGAGGTGATTTTTTTTTTAGAAAATTATTAATACATTCATTCGTATCTGTATATGTTTCAAGCTCATTATGCCAGTCGACATTATTCATAGCTGTTATAAAGTTATTAACAGCTGTCTCGTTAGTCTGAAGGTAACTTTAGTAGTGTCTTGGGGCGATTTACCTAGGTTGGTTATGAGAATGATAGGGTAGTGGTCTGTGGTGTTGGTTATGAGAATGATAGGGTAGTGGTCTGTGGTATTGGTTATGAGAATGATAGGGTAGTGGTCTGTGTGTTATGAGGAAGGTAGGGTAGTATGTGTTGTTATGAGGAAGGTAGGGTAGTGGTCTGTGGTGTTGTTATGAGGAAGGTAGGGTAGTGGTCTGTGGTGTTGTTATGAGGAAGGTAGGGTAGTGGTCTGTGGTGTTGTTATGAGGAAGGTAGGGTAGTGGTCTGTGGTGTTATGAGGAAGGTAGGGTAGTGGTGTGTGGTGTTATGAGGAAGGTAGGGTAGTGGTCTGTGGTGTTATGAGGAAGGTAGGGTAGTGGTCTGTGGTGTTATGAGGAAGGTAGGGTAGTGGTCTGTGGTGTTATGAGGAAGGTAGGGTAGTGGTCTGTGGTGTTGTTATGAGGAAGGTAGGGTAGTGGTCTGTGGTGTTATGAGGAAGGTAGGGTAGTGGTGTGTGGTGTTGTTATGAGGAAGGTAGGGTAGTGGTCTGTGGTGTTATTATGAGGAAGGTAGGGTAGTGGTCTGTGGTGTTATGAGGAAGGTAGGGTAGTGGTCTGTGGTGTTATGAGGAAGGTAGGGTAGTGGTGTGTGGTGTTATGAGGAAGGTAGGGTAGTGGTGTGTGGTGTTATGAGGAAGGTAGGGTAGTGGTCTGTGGTGTTATGAGGGTAGTGGTGTGTTGTTATGAGGAAGGTAGGGTAGTGGTCTGTGGTGTTATGAGGAAGGTAGGGTAGTGGTCTGTGGTGTTATGAGGAAGGTAGGGTAGTGGTCTGTGGTGTTATGAGGAAGGTAGGGTAGTGGTCTGTGGTGTTGTTATGAGGAAGGTAGGGTAGTGGTCTGTGGTGTTGTTATGAGGAAGGTAGGGTAGTGGTCTGTGGTGGTGTTATGAGGAAGGTAGGGTAGTGGTGTGTGGTGTTGTTATGAGGAAGGTAGGGTAGTGGTCTGTGGTGTTATGAGGAAGGTAGGGTAGTGGTCTGTGGTGGTCTGTGGTGTTATGAGGAAGGTAGGGTAGTGGTCTGTGGTGTTGTTATGAGGAAGGTAGGGTAGTGGTCTGTGGTGGTGTTATGAGGAAGGTAGGGTAGTGGTCTCAGGTGTTGTTATGAGGAAGGTAGGGTAGTGGTCTGTGGTGGTGTTATGAGGAAGGTAGGGTAGTGGTCTGTGGTGTTATGAGGAAGGTAGGGTAGTGGTCTGTGGTGTTGTTATGAGGAAGGTAGGGTAGTGGTCTGTGGTGTTATGAGGAAGGTAGGGTAGTGGTCTGTGGTGTTATGAGGAAGGTAGGGTAGTGGTCTGTGGTGTTGTTATGAGGAAGGTAGGGTAGTGGTCTGTGGTGTTGTTATGAGGAAGGTAGGGTAGTGGTCTGTGGTGGTGTTATGAGGAAGGTAGGGTAGTGGTCTGTGGTGTTGTTATGAGGAAGGTAGGGTAGTGGTCTGTGGTGTTATGAGGAAGGTAGGGTAGTGGTCTGTGGTGTTGTTATGAGGAAGGTAGGGTAGTGGTGTGTGGTGTTGTTATGAGGAAGGTAGGGTAGTGGTCTGTGGTGTTGTTATGAGGAAGGTAGGGTAGTGGTCTGTGGTGTTATGAGGAAGGTAGGGTAGTGGTCTGTGGTGTTGTTATGAGGAAGGTAGGGTAGTGGTCTGTGGTGTTATGAGGAAGGTAGGGTAGTGGTCTGTGGTGTTATGAGGAATGTTGTTATGAGGAAGGTAGGGTAGTGGTCTGTGGTGTTGTTATGAGGAAGGTAGGGTAGTGGTCTGTGGTGTTATGAGGAAGGTAGGGTAGTGGTCTGTGGTGTTGTTATGAGGAAGGTAGGGTAGTGGTCTGTGGTGTTGTTATGAGGAAGGTAGGGTAGTGGTCTGTGGTGTTATGAGGAAGGTAGGGTAGTGGTCTGTGGTGTTATGAGGAAGGTAGGGTAGTGGTCTGTGGTGTTATGAGGAAGGTAGGGTAGTGGTGTGAGGTGTTATGAGGAAGGTAGGGTAGTGGTCTGTGGTGTTGTTATGAGGAAGGTAGGGTAGTGGTCTGTGGTGTTGTTATGAGGAAGGTAGGGTAGTGGTCTGTGGTGTTGTTATGAGGAAGGTAGGGTAGTGGTCTGTGGTGTTATGAGGAAGGTAGGGTAGTGGTCTGTGGTGTTGTTATGAGGAAGGTAGGGTAGTGGTCTGTGGTGTTGTTATGAGGAAGGTAGGGTAGTGGTCTGTGGTGTTATGAGGAAGGTAGGGTAGTGGTCTGTGGTGTTGGTTATGAGAATGGTAGGGTAGTGGTCTGTGGTATTGGTTATGAGAATGATAGGGTAGTGGTCTGTGGTATTGGTTATGAGAATGATAGGGTAGTGGTCTGTGGTATTGGTTATGAGAATGATAGGGTAGTGGTCTGTGGTATTGGTTATGAGAATGATAGGGTAGTGGTCTGTGGTATTGGTTATGAGAATGATAGGGTAGTGGTCTGTGGTGTTGGTTATGAGAATGATAGGGTAGTGGTTGTGGTCTAATAAGGTGATACTAGTCTCGGAGATTCTTGTAGGTTTTGTTACTGTTGGTAGCAACAAGCAGTTGCTCATAGTGTTTGTGAATTCGGTTACTTGTGGGTCCTGGTCATGTAGTAGATTTATATTGAAATCTCCTGAGAGCAGTAAGTGGTCTTTGTTCATATGTGCATCAGTTATCATGTTTCCTAACTTTTCACTAAAATGGTAAATGTTTGACTGTGGTACTCTGTAGATGTTTATCACTGTGAGGGGTTTTTGCAGGTCTTTTGATTTAAATTTAGCTATAATGTATTCTCCATGTTCATTCCTTGTCAAAGAATTATTGATACATTCAAGATGATCTGAGTAGTAAATAGCTGTTCCACCACCTTGTTGTTCTGTCCTACAGTTGTGTATGGCTGTATAACCAGGAATGACATAGACATCTGTAGTACCAGGCTTTAGCCAGGTTTCTGTGAGTGTGATGGTTGACATACTGGTATGAAGGGAACTGAGTAATGCTGTGAGGTTATCGTAATGTTTGCTCAAAGATCTGACATTGTAATTAAAGATAGTTATGTTTAGTTATAATTACGGTTCCTGTTCGATTCGAGTAAGTTATTTAATAGAAGGTTGATATCAGGATCAATGCTTGTAATCATAAGATTGTGAGTGACTCTACAAATAGACTTTTGAATAGTGTTATGCTAAACTTAATAATAATGATACTTAAACTAATTTATCTTACTAGCTAGTGGATTGTTACAAGTCGTTTTTAAAAAAATGCAAAGATACAGTTTACTCTTAATATGGTACAGATTTGATGATTTAATATTGAACAGCTATAGTTTTAGAGTTTGACAAAAGTTGTAGATTTAGTATAGAAGTTTACTGAACACAATAAAATTGTTTAGTACTGGCAGTAATAATTAAATTAAAAGTCTGCTAGTAATGGTAGTTATAATGAAATAAGAGAAAACAAAAATAATAGTTTATAATAGCAGATTAAAATAAGTAATTATAAAATACAGGGATTATGTTAACTGTTATTATGGCACAAGGTTGACAATATAATATTGCACTGATTATCAGGTCTATAATAATAGTTTATAATAGTAAGCAAGTAATGGTAAATTAAAAATTGTACTAAGTAAAATTGACTGAAAGTAAATATGGTGCTTAACAAAATTTAACTAATATTAATTAAATATAAAAAAAAAATAATTTCTGTTACAAGTATTATATTTTTATTAACTATTAGGATTCAATCATCGATACCATGACTAACCCTTCTAGGGTAGGGTAGGTGCCTGAGCCCGAGCCTTTACCTCATAAGACTGTCATTCCCATTTGCCCCCTTGGGGCGGGGATGACAGACCAGAGAGGCCTAGCTTGTGGCTAGGCCTGGGGACAGTTGGTCCCAAAGATGAGGAGGTCCTTGTGCCTCCTCCCATGGGAGACTTAGGTCTCAGACACTCCCTAAAGAGGGAGCCAAGGCCGGGCCACCACTTGGAAAAGTCCCGGGCCGGGAGAATACCGGCTAATCTTTAATCTTTAATAATTAGGATTCAATATTGTACTGGTAGTAATATTAGAGCTTATAAAGGCAATATTGTACTGGTAGTAATATTAGAGCTTATAAAGGCAATATTGTACTGGTAGTAATATTAGAGCTTATAAAGGCAATATTGTACTGGTAGTAATATTAGAGTTTATGAAGGCAATACAAAGTATTTAAAAGAGAATAAAATTATTAATTGTATAAAATAGTATGGACTGATAATAAATGCAATATTAAAACAAGTCTATAGCAAGTAATGGTAATTAATAATATGTAAAAAATGTACAAAAGTAAAATGGATTAATAGTAATTAAGGTATTAAACAAATTTTTAGCAAGTAATAGTAATTAATAGTATTTAGAATATGGGGTTGTAAAATGGACAGGTAATATTTATTAAACAAATTTTAAGCAAGTAATATTTATTTAATAAAAATACATAGCATAAGGTGGCTAATTCTCACTAGTAAAATCACATATACTGAGGTAGTTGATTTTGATTAAGAGATAGTACTGTGAAATTTGTACAATAATGGTACAAAACATACATTACACATTGTTTAATCAGTCTCTGTAAGATTAGTATCCCGAAGGAATCGTGATAGTTCATTCTCACTTGTGATAGTATGCAGTTGGTCTACATTCTCACTTGTGATAGTATACAGTTGGTCTACATTTTTCTTCACTAGAGTTTTCCCGGCCTTTGTGAAGCATTGGTGGATTTTGTCAGTATTCTCCCGTTTATGTTTTCTGACTCTGTACAGGAGGTTCTGCCTTTTTTGGTTAGACACTCGTTTATGTATCTCTCTTTTCTTGCTTTAACAGATGCGCTAATTAGGTCTTTTTTCCTGTCATGTGTGTGGAATCTAAGCATAGCACGTTTTCTTCCATGGGTTCCTAGTAACCTGGCTTTCTTTATTTCTGTCACTGGTACAATAACACTTGTTTGGCCCTGTATGATCTGGAGAGTAATTTCTTTACTGTGTGCTTGGGTCATATCACTGGGAAAATGAGGACTGCTATTACTGCTTCTGATAATTTTCTTGCTAAGTTTTATCCTCTTGGAGCGAAAAGTAGTCTCTGAACTGATTATCCAAGTTGTTCTTCCACTCTTTTACTGCTTTTTCAACCTTTGTATTAAGAGATGTTATTTGTTCTGTGTGGCTATCTATGACTGGAGGGTCTTGCCAATGTTAGTCATTCCAGATAGTGATAAATTTTGTTCAAGACTGAGGATTTTGTTCTCGAGGTGTGTCATCCTGGTGTCTTTAGTTAGCGTTTCACGAAGATTCATATTTTCTGTAATTAAGGTGGATATGTACGACTTAAGGGTGTCTCGATCGTTCGTCATACCTGTGAGACTACGTGGTAGGCTGAATCCGGAGAAGAAAGAGGCTGAGGGGGAGGCAGCCATGTTTGGTGTTATTGTTGTTGAGTCGCCCTGGGCGGTGTTGAGAGGGGTGGAAGGGGAGTCGGCGTCCTGGGTAGACAAGTTGAATAGTCGATTTTTCGGTGTTTTCTTGCTGGTCCTGGTACTGTTTCCTCTGAGCTTACGCTTCATAGTAATACAGGAGTAGAAGTTGTTGTGATTAATAAGTTATATTCAGACAAAGCTTGGGGTACGTTTTCGTCAGGCAGCGGGGTGTTGCTTTGGGTTTGCAGGGCAGTCTTCCTTTGATCGTCCTCGTACTCGATTTGTAGGTTTCACTGTTGGTAATCTTGGGTCATTTTGGGTGCTACGTTGGTTAGTGCAGTTTTGCCTGCAACTAGGTCATCATAGGAACATTGGTAGAAAGTACGGAGCTTGGAAGCCTCTGCCGCTGCCCGCTGTGCCCGCCAGTTAAAGTGGTATATATTAGACTTTTTCATAAAGTTGTCTCAGATCATCAACCTCTAAGTCCCTTTTTATGTAACAATTTAAGGCCCATTTTCCTTGATTTTTAAATTAAATACTGAAATTCAAGGATGAGAAAGGTGAATTACACTTAAGGTTTTTTTTGCCTTCATGCAACAAAATTACCGACAATATAAACCGACAATATGTTTGGTACAAGACCACAAGTGCAACTAATGTAACATTTTATTACTGCAACGTTTTGCTCTCCACCAACTTAGTCGAGCCGTAACAAATAATACACCAATACATATATACTGTATATAGGTAACAGTATAAAATGAAAAATCTTATGCACACAACGCCTTGAATCATTCTTAATCGCATTTTCAAACACTGTTTAACAAAATAAAGGCAGTTTTGTCATTTCTAGAGTATTAGCAAAAGTTATTCTCAAAAAACGATCACCATCATCATACAAAATGAACATCAAAATGGTATACAATACCGACATCGGTATTGTATACCATTTTGATGCTCATCTTGTCAGACACTGCCCTACCAACCTGTCGGTATTGTATACCATTTTGATGTTCATCTTGTCAGACACTGTCCTACCAACCTGTCGGTATTGTATACCATTTTGATGTTCATCTTGTCAGACACTGCCCTACCAACCTGTCGGTATTGTATACCATTTTGATGTTCATCTTGTCAGACACTGCCCTATCATACAAGTTACAGCCGCCACTACTACTACTACTACTACTACTACTACTACTACTACTACTACTACTACCACCACCACCACTACTCTGAGTTCTATTGTTCTCCAATGCTCATCCAGTACTCTTCTTAAGCACTCACCCTCCGATCCTGTACTATACCAGAGACCTCCCACATCCATCCTGTAATCTCCCAGTGACCTCTCACATCCATCCTGTAATCTCCCAGAGACCTTCCACCTCCATCCTGTTCTCTCTATACTACAGCCTGTTCATTATACTACAGTGACATTGTCTTGGTCTTATGATAGAGCACGTTCACTATTCTACAGTGACATTGTCTTGGTCTTATGATAGAACACGTTCACTATACTACAGTGACATTGTCTTGGTCTTATGATAGAACACGTTCACTATGCTACAGTGATATTGTCTTGGTCTTATGATAGAACACGTTCACTGTACTACAGTGACACTGTCTTGGTCTTATGATAGAACACGTCTTGGTCTTATAGAACGCATTCACTATACTACAGTGACAGTGACATTGTCTTGGTCTTATGATAGAACACGTTCACTATACTACAGTGACATTGTCTTGGTCTTATAGAACGCATTCACTATACTACAGTGACATTGTCTTGGTCTTATGATAGAACACGTTCACTATACTACAGTGACATTGTCTTGGTCTTATAGAACGCATTCACTATACTACAGTGACATTGACATTCTTGGTCTTATGATAGAACACGTTCACTATACTACAGTGACATTGTCTTGGTCTTATAGAACGCATTCACTATACTACAGTGACATTGTCTTGGTCTTATGATAGAACACGTTCACTATACTACAGTGACATTGTCTTGGTCTTCTAGAACACATTCACTATACTACAGTGACATTGTCTTGGTCTTATGATAGAACACGTTCACTATACTACAGTGACATTGTCTTGGTCTTATGATAGAACACATTCACTATACTACAGTGACATTGTCTTGGTCTTATGATAGAACACGTTCACTATACTACAGTGACATTGTCTTGGTCTTATGATAGAACACGTTCACTATACTACAGTGACATTGTCTTGGTCTTATGATAGAACACGTTCACTATACTACAGTGACATTGTCTTGGTCTTATGATAGAACACATTCACTATACTACAGTGGCATTGTCTTGGTCTTATGATAGAACAGGTGCAACTGTTGTTGCTGATAGTCTGACACAGACCATCTGTTATTAATTTACAAGAGTCACTTCTAACCATCTTCACTGGACGCCTCCGTCATTATCTTTGACAGATTATTATAATCTATCTGCTACAGTACATGACCTATGATATAGTAGAAGTCTCAGATACTCAGAGAACTAAGAATACTGGTAGTAAACATTGTAACCTGGTTATGTCAGAGCACTTTGTCAATGGTCAACATAAAACATCTGTGATGCAAAAATGGTAGACTCAGGCTGTGATTTCATCGTCTGTGACAGAACAATGTTGTTGTTACTTGTAAACCTTCCAAACCTGATTATTCTACATGTATTTTTCTATGTTATTGCATTTTTCTTGTGTTATTCAGCAGTTCATGTGTTACTGTACTGTTCTTCTGTGTTACTGTACTGTTTCTCTGTTACTGTACTGTTCTTCTGTGTTACTGTACAGTTTCTGTGTTATTGTACTGTTTTTCTGTGTTACTGTACTGGTCTTCTGTGTTACTGTACTGGTCTTCTGTGTTACTGTACTGGTCTTCTGTGTTACTGTACTGGTCTTCTGTGTTACTGTACTGGTCTTCTGTGTTACTGTACTGGTGTTCTGTGTTACTGTACTGTTCTGTGTTACTGTACTGGTGTTCTGTGTTACTGTACTGTTCTTCTGTGTTACTGTACTGTGTTACTGTACTGTTCTTCTGTGTTACTGTTCTTCTGTGTTACTGTATTGTTCTTCAGTGTTACTGTACTGTTCGTCTGTGCTACTGTACTGTTATTCTGTGTTACTGTTCTGTTATTCGTGTACATCTGTCTTACTGTGCTCCTCTTTTGTGTTACTCTACTGTTCTTCTGTTACTGTACTGTTCTTCTGTTACTCTACTGTTCTTCTGTTACTGTACTGTTCTTCTGTTACTGTACTGATATTCTGTGTTTCTAGGACATGTACCATGGTGTACAACTCGCTAGCACAAGTAACATGGTGTACATCTCACTAGCACAAATACCATGATGTACAACTCACTAGCACAAGTACCATGGTGTATAACTCATTAGCACTAGTACCATGGTGTACAACTCACTAGCACAAGTACCATGGTGTACAACTCACTAGCACAAGTACCATGGTGTACAACTCACTAGCACAAGTACCATGATGTACAACTCACTAGCACAAGTACCATGGTGTACAACTCACTAGCACAAGTACCATGGTGTACAACTCACTAGCACAAGTACCATAACGTAATTACCATGATGTACAACTCACTAGCACAAGTACCATGATGTACAACTCACTTAGCACAAGTACCATGATGTACAACTCACTAGCACAAGTACCATGATGTACAACTCACTAGCACAAGTACCATGATGTACAACTCACTAGCACAAGTACCATGATGTACAACTCACTAGCACAAGTACCATGATGTACAACTCACTAGCACAAGTACCATGATGTACAACTCACTAGCACAAGTACCATGATGTACAACTCACTAGCACAAGTACCATGATGTACAACTCACTAGCACAAGTACCATGATGTACAACTCACTAGCACAAGTACCATGATGTACAACTCACTAGCACAAGTACCATGATGTACAACTCACTAGCACAAGTACCATGATGTACAACTCACTAGCACAAGTACCATGATGTACAACTCACTAGCACAAGTACCATGATGTACAACTCACTAGCACAAGTACCATGATGTACAACTCACTAGCACAAGTACCATGATGTACAACTCACTAGCACAAGTACCATGATGTACAACTCACTAGCACAAGTACCATGATGTACAACTCACTAGCACAAGTACCATGATGTACAACTCACTAGCACAAGTACCATGATGTACAACTCACTAGCACAAGTACCATGATGTACAACTCACTAGCACAAGTACCATGATGTACAACTCACTAGCACAAGTACCATGATGTACAACTCACTAGCACAAGTACCATGATGTACAACTCACTAGCACAAGTACCATGATGTACAACTCACTAGCACAAGTACCATGATGTACAACTCACTAGCACAAGTACCATGATGTACAACTCACTAGCACAAGTACCATGATGTACAACTCACTAGCACAAGTACCATGATGTACAACTCACTAGCACAAGTACCATGATGTACAACTCACTAGCACAAGTACCATGATGTACAACTCACTAGCACAAGTACCATGATGTACAACTCACTAGCACAAGTACCATGATGTACAACTCACTAGCACAAGTACCATGATGTACAACTCACTAGCACAAGTACCATGATGTACAACTCACTAGCACAAGTACCATGATGTACAACTCACTAGCACAAGTACCATGATGTACAACTCACTAGCACAAGTACCATGATGTACAACTCACTAGCACAAGTACCATGATGTACAACTCACTAGAACAGTACACAATAGTTCACACAGTGCATGTGTATGTAGGAAACCTCTTTCAGAGACAGTCTACGCAACACAATATAGTTACAAACAACATAAAACTTTAGCAGACTTGAGTTAGCAAAGTTGGACAAATACTAATGCTCTTCCTCAGACTAAGTTCTAACAATAAACAGACATAAAACACCAATAAAGTATAGACGTATTTTACAAGATACTTTATTGTTGTATAAATGATCCGGGTAAGGCACTGACCTAACTCGCTGACCTTAGGTAAGTGGGGAAGGGAAGACATCCGGGAGCGAACGGATGGATTCCTGGATACATGAACTTGGGGAAGGTTGTTGTTGAGGCTGACCTTGGGTAAGTGGGGAAGGGAAGACATCCGGGAGCGAACGGTGAGGCTCACAAGGGATGGAACCTTAACACAAGGGATACCTATGACGAGGCTCACAAGGGATGGAACCTTAACACAGGTAATACCTATGACGAGGCTCATAAGGGAAGGAACCACGTACACTCACATAACGTACCCACGCAAAAGATACTACCTGACCGGTAGTACCGTTCGCGTGAGTTCGTGATTACGTGGCATGGTGCGTATGTACGTGGCATGGGGGATGTGCTTGTGTGTGTACGTAGCATGGTGCCACAACCTGGCCAGTACAGGTCGTATACCTATGAAGGTGATGTTCCCAGAGGTGTGAGTGTATGTTTGGTCGCGGAGGCGCTTCCTGGAGGGGGAGGGGGAAACCCTTCTGCTTTGTGTGTTCTGTGTTCTTTCATGTTCCCTGGATTGTCTATCATAAGTGGGTGCGGGTTGGGGTTTGGTTGATTTCCTCCTGTGGGCTGAGGTGGATCTTATCGTGTTGTGTGTTTGGTTAGGGCTGGCTGACTTATAATCACAAATGATAAAGTAATGCTAAATTGACCATCTAATGGATATAAATAATGCAATAACATGTTTTATGGTACCCAAAAAAAATATTATTATGTCTTGACTTTAATTTTTTTTTTTTTCACTTTACATCAATTTATGCAAAATTGAAGGGATTATTACCCAAGACAACTCCATTACAAAGTCAAACAGGGTCCCCTGAATAACTTTTGTAAAATTCAGAATGATCGGTTCATAAATAATGGTTTTACCTCAGAAAAATACAAATAAATGCACTTTTGAAAAAAATCAACAAATACATTGAACATTACTATACAGTGGGTAAAAATACTCATAGTGCCTTTATACGTTTATTGAGAGTAGAACTGGTTATATAGACATTATTCCTGAAGTTCCATGAAGATCCCTTTATCCTGAAGTTCTCTGGTGGCCGGCCAATCATAAAAATCCATCCCAATCAATCTGAAAAAAAATGAATTCTCAAAATCCTATTCCCAGTGATTATTCCCAGTGATTACGTAGAGATACATGTAATTGCACCCATATATGATATTTATACACATAACAATGTAAAAATATACCAAAAAAACACTAATAATTACGTACCTATGACTGGATGTATTTGGACACATGATTATCTAATGTCCTCCAGGCTCGTAGGACGTGTCCAGCTCCCTTTTCCTCTTCTTTCCTCTTCGCTTCCGTTGTTCCCTCATGTTCTTCTCCATTAATTCAAGTTGTTTTTGAGTCACTGCTGAACGTCTGTAGCCCAGTGCTGTGTCCAGACAGCTCCTCACATATCCACTATTGTAGTCAGCAACAGCATGGCTGACTGCGAAATCAGCATGCCTCTTGGTTTGATATTTGGCTTTATTGCTGTAACACCATATGCGGTGATGCAGACTTTCATTACAGTTTTGCGTTCTGCCTTTTATACAACGCTGCATCATTTCATCTGATGAAATATCCAATAGTTCAGTAGCAGTGAACAAGGACAGGTCTTGAGAGGAGGGAGGTGGTACTAGCATCGTGGCGGCGTCACCAACCACAGCAGCTGCTCTCTTTGCTTGTCTAGACCTTATCATTGATTCTATGTTCCTTCTCCTCTTGTGGGTCATATTCTTGGGAAACTGTTTCTTCTTTGCAGGCATTGTGTACCAAAAATGTATACAATGAAAGGCAAAAAGTAACGTCCCAAGGGTAGTCAGCTGTCAGACAAAGTGACACACCCCCTCTCTCTTCAGATTTCCAGTCGGCACTGACTTGAGATGGTGTGAGCAGCTCCTTCTCACAGCTAACCTGATGGTTGCCAGTTACTATTTAGAAGATCTAGCTAAAAAATACACACACAAAAAAGGAAAAAAATACCTGTGATACTGTTTTATGAAGCGAGTCGCGCTGGAGCACGTGGTATTGTTATGACGTTAGCTGGGCCGCGTCATGATGACGTAGTTGCCATTGTTATAATTACGATAGCTTTATATGTAAGTATCGTACAGAGACGAGGCGCACACCAAAATGTTGCCAGATCTTTGCTCTATTTTTCGGTAAGATTAACTCATTTTTCATATTTTTTCGATTTTTTGGTGTATTTTAGGCTCAGACTCGGCGGCCTGCGTCCTTAGGCGTAGGAGTGGAGGCGGGGCCAGGGGTGAGGGGGGGTGCGGGGGGAGTGGGGAGGTTGCGTGTGGCAGTGGGGGTTGGAGGGAGGGGTCTCGGGGGGTGGCATGGTGGTTTGGCTCAGGCTGTGGAGGGTGGGGGAGTCATTGGTGGACTGGGTTGGGGGGGGGGGTGGCGGGGGTGATGGGGAGCGAGGGGGCAGGGGGAGTGACGGTGGGGGCTGGGAAGAGGAGGGAAGAAGTGTTTGGGTAGGCTGTTTGCTGCGAGTATAGCATTGAGGGCATGTGGGAAGTCTAGCTGGTATATCTGGTTTATTGCTATGGCTGAGTGTACAGCTGTAATGATTTTGCAAGTAAGAGTGACATCAGGTGTGTAAGCTAGTCCTTGTGTGTTGAGGTTGGGTGGGCTGGTTGTGGGTTGAGGTGTGTTCTGGGCAAGCCGTGGGGTTGGTTGGGTCCAGGAGAGTGGGGTAACACCACCGTGACTACTGTCAGGGAAGCTGGAGTGGGAATAACACCACCGTGGCTACTGTCAGGGAGGCTGGAGTGAGAATAACACCACCGTGACTACTGTCAGGGAGGCTGGAGTGAGAATAACACCACCGTGACTACTGTCAGGGAGGCTGGAGTGAGAATAACATCACGGTGACCAGCACACACGAACGACCACACCACAGTTAACCACACCTTATGTACCACACCACAATTAACTACATTTCAAGGAACACCCCACAGTTAATCACACATCAAGGATCAAACTACAGTTAACCACTCGTCAAGGACAACACAATCACATATCAAGAACCATTTTTTTTTTTTTTTTTTTTTATATTTTTATTAGAGACCTTACAAAAGTACAAAGGATGCATAATAAAGTACAGGAATACAAAACATTCTTTTGTTCTACTAGTACCAGGTTATTCCTTGCGGGAACAAGTATTATAACATCTTGTTATAGCAAAAACAATACACGCTAAGACAAACCTCACTAAAGTTTATCAGTCATTAATAGTTGCCGCCAAGCCATTGTACCCAAAGAAAACACACCAAAAAGAAACTTTACATAGTTTAACAATATAAAATGAATACCTGACATGTCCTATTACAACAAAAACATCATACAAATGTACAACATCACAAGATTAACCAAAACTACCATAACCTCTACAAAACAAAACAAAACCCTAACATACCCGCTATGACAGGGTACAGATTATTGGTTAAGTTATGGTACATTAGATCCTAACCAATAGGAACCCGGAAGGAACATATGATTCCTTACACAATAACCATAGAGAAACAGTATTTTACTATTATTAATATGTTAACCCACTAATACAATAATGCTGATACAGAAAACAGAACAACATGC
>NW_027198951.1:0-37553 GCF_038502225.1 Cherax quadricarinatus
AGGATGAGTCGAGTAAGTTGAAATTATTTCAGGATGAGTTGAGTATATCTTGCACGATTCACATTTGTTCAAATTTTGAACCAGCTGCCTTGTGTTAGTGCACCAGAGGGAAATAGGGTGTGAACCAGCTGTCCAATTTCAAAGTTAAGCTTTTCAAACCATCTGTCTGATGGGTGTTGCCTGGATATTTGAACCAGCTTTCTTCTACATTTCAACAAAAGCCAGAGCTAAATACACTAACAAGTCAACAATAGATAGTAATAATTGCATATACAATAGAAACCAACAAAGACACAACAACAACAGAGACACAACAACAACAGAGACACAACAACAACAGACACACAACAACAACAGAGACACAACAACAACAGAGACACAACAACAACAGAGACAGGACAGGCCGTCGTGTCTATAACCCAAGTACTTTTCCAAGTACCCCAGAGGCAGCTGGTACCACAAGCCCCTGCCTTGGGTACCACAAGGGTACCACAAGCCCCTGCCTTGGGTACCACAAGGGTACCACAAGCCCCTGCCTTGGGTACCACAAGGGTACCACAAGCCCCTGTCTTGGGTGCCACAAGGGTACCACAAGCCCCTGTCTTGGGTACCACAAGGGTACCACAAGCCCCTGTCTTGGGTACCACAAGGGTACCACAAGCCCCTGCCTTGGGTACCACAAGGGTACCACAAGCCCCTGCCTTGGGTACCACAAGGGTACCACAAGCCCCTGCCTTGGGTACCACAAGGGTACCACAAGCCCCTGCCTTGGGTACCACAAGGGTACCACAAGCCCCTGTCTTGGGTACCACAAGGGTACCACAAGCCCCTGCCTTGGGTACCACAAGGGTACCACAAGCCCCTGCCTTGGGTACCACAAGGGTACCACAAGCCCCTGCCTTGGGTACCACAAGGGTACCACAAGCCCCTGCCTTGGGTACCACAAGGGTACCACAAGCCCCTGTCTTGGGTACCACAAGGGTACCACAAGCCCCTGTCTTGGGTACCACAAGGGTACCACAAGCCCCTGTCTTGGGTACCACAAGGGTACCACAAGCCCCTGCCTTGGGTACCACAAGGGTACCACAAGCCCCTGTCTTGGGTACCACAAGGGTACCACAAGCCCCTGCCTTGGGTACCACAAGGGTACCACAAGCCCCTGCCTTGGGTTCCACAAGGGTACCACAAGCCCCTGCCTTGGGTACCACAAGCCCCTGCCTTGGGTACCACAAGGGTACCACAAGCCCCTTCCTTGGGTACCACAAGGGTACCACAAGCCCCTGCCTTGGGTACCACAAGGGTACCACAAGCCCCTGCCTTGGGTACCACAAGGGTACCACAAGGCCCTGCCTTGTGTACCACAAGGGTACCACAAGGCCCTGCCTTGGGTACCACAAGGGTACCACAAGGCCCTGTCTTGGGTACCACAAGGGTACCACAAGCCCCTGCCTTGGGTACCACAAGGGTACCACAAGCCCCTGCCTTGGGTACCCAAGGGTACATAAGCCCCTGTCTTGGGTACCACAAGGGTACCACAAGCCCCTGCCTTGGGTACCACAAGGGTACCACAAGGCCCCCTTGGGCCAAGGGTACCACAAGGCCCTGCCTTGTGTACCACAAGGGTACCACAAGGCCCTGCCTTGGGTACCACAAGGGTACCACAAGGCCATGCCTTGTGGTACCCGGCACATAGGATAGATGAGCTTACGAGACGTTCCGGTCCGACTTGGACCGTTTACAAAGTCAGTGTGACTTTGTAAATGGTCCAAGTCGGACCGAAACGTCGTCGTAAGGTTCTCTCTCCTTTGGGGATTTAAAATGAACGTAACGCGACTGTGGAACGTAAATTATATTCCCTAAAGCAGAACGTATTTACACTCAGTTCGTAAAAAAGACAGTTCTGGATGTCCTTGGGCGAAACGTGCAAGTTTCGCCCAAGTTACTTTCTGCCATTGTCTTCTTCACCATTTGCGAATTTGAGCGATATGTCTACACAACAAATATTAGAAAGAGGAGGAAGGAGGAGTAGATAAGAGGAACAGAGGGGAATACGAAGAGAATGTAAAAGCAAGAGGAGATAAAAGGACGAACAAGAGAGAGTAGGAATGAGAGGGAAGAGAGAGAAGAGGTGATTTACGGGTCTGAAGTATCACCATATCTCCAGTTATTAGAAAGAAGAGGGAAGAGCAACAGGAGATAAGAGGAACAGAGGGGGAATACGAACAGGATGTAAGAGGAAGAGAGTAGGAAGAAGAGGGAAGAGAAAGGTGATTTACAGGTCTGCAGTATCGCCAGATCTACAATGTTATACAGCGGTGTTGCCTCCACAGCGTTGAGCTAATTATCCCTAACCAGAGTAATGGCTCTCTGGATTTACGAGATGGTATCTCTTTCTTCGGAGTCTGGCTGTAATGAAGCTGTTCCAGGAGGCCACTGCCATGATTAAATTCATGGGGAAGCGCTAAAACCATTTGGGATCTTTCATCTCCAAAGAAAAAGGGAGGTATGAATGTTAGGTAAGACACATATGCAACAGTTAGGTATCTTTATTTCGAAACGTTTCGCCTACACAGTAGGCTTCTTCAGTCGAGTACAGAAAAGTTGATAGAAGCAGAAGATACTTGAAGACGATGTAATCAGTCCATCACCCTTAAAGTTTTGAGGTGGTCAGTCCCTCAGTCTGGAGAAGAGGGTGATGGACTGATTACATCGTCTTCAAGTATCTTCTGCTTCTATCAACTTTTCTGTACTCGACTGAAGAAGCCTACTGTGTAGGCGAAACGTTTCGAAATAAAGATACCTAACTGTTGCATATGTGTCTTACCTAACAAACTGTCGGTATTTTATACCATTTCGAGGTATGAATGTTTGGTTCTAGAAAGGCTAGGAACCCTTAGTTCTTTGGGTGATCACCCTGGTCACAGACCGGGCCGCGGGGGCGTTGACCCCCGAAACTCTCTCCAGGTAAACTCCAGTATAAAGACCTTTCCATTTTCCTGGGTTATAAATTGGTAGGTCTGGGGCCTTTTTAGACCTGAAGGGCCCCACTCACCTTGTAGTTAGTGGCTTTGGCAGGTCTAAGACCAAACTGTAATGGTTCGAAACATGGTATCACATTTAGCCTACCACAAATTGTACCACAGATACTAATGAACATATCGCTCCATGCAGAGCTGTACATAGACCGAAACGTTGTCCCACTTAAATCTTGCTCTATATAAACTATGGATGGCAATGTTGATGAAACATAAACATTACAAAATAACTTAATCTAATAAGAACAAAATACACAATACCATGGCAGGAACAGTTCACAAGTAACCCACAATACCGTGGCTGGAACAATTCACAATTAACCCACAATACCGTGGCTGGAACAATTCACAAGCAAGCCACAATACCGTGGCTGGAACAATTCACAATTAACCCACAATACCGTGGCTGGAACAATTCACAAGCAAGCCACAATACCCTGGCTGGAACAATTCACAACCCACAATACTGTGGCTGGAACAATTCACAAGCAAGCCATAATACCATGGCTGGAACAATTCACAACCCACAAACCGTGGCTAACAATTCACAATAACCCCAATGGCTGGAACAATTCACAAGCAAGCCACAATACCGTGGCTGGAACAATTCACAATTAACCCACAATACCGTGGCCGGAACAATTCACAATTAACCCACAATACTGTGGCTGGAACAATTCACAATTAACCCACAATACTGTGGCTGGAACAATTCACAATTAACCCACAATACTGTGACTGGAACAATTCACAATTAACCCACAATACTGTGGCTGGAACAATTCACAATTAACCCACAATACTGTGACTGGAACAATTCACAATTAACCCACAATACTGTGGCTGGAACAATTCACAATTAACCCACAATACCGTGGCTGGAACAATTCACAACTAACCCACAATTTTATTTCTATAAAAATCACAGGATTGACATAAACTAATTTATTAGGCAAAAGAACACATGTGAAACTAGTGAGACATTTTATGGTGGCAACGTTTCGCTCGTCAGTAGTTTGATAAAGCTCCTGGCGAGCGAAACGTTGTCACAAAATGTCGCATTAGTTGCTCTTGTGTCACTTTATCCAACATATTGTCAGTAATTCTACCATTATTAAGCTAATTTATAGAAAGTACATTATTATGCAGAACATTTCTGTCTTATAATTAGCTTATAATTAGTAGAGAAAGAAATAAATATAGCTGTTTGCCAGAACGTTATAGTTTGCTATATATGCCATTAAAATGCTCTAACAGTTTGGTATATCAGTTATATTTTGAGAACTTGTGCAACTGACCAGCCAGGCTGTGGTTCGTACTCGGGTTGCGTGCGGCCAACAGTAACAGCTTGGTTGATCAGGCCCTGATCCACCATGTGACCTGGTCACAGACCGGGCCACGGGGACGTTGATTCCCGAAACCCTTTCCAGGTATACTCCAGGTAAGAATTTGGTTCAGTATCTGTATCAGGGCATGTTAAGGTTAAAGATATATTCGGGAAATACTTTCGGACAGGTCCCGCTTTACGGCGCATCGCTTTTCAGCGTTTCGCTAATACAGCGGGTGTCAATTATACCCATTCTTCATCTATTCTGACTTCCTACAATAAATATATTCACCACTCACTATAAGCTAAGGACAATGTATATGTATGTTTTATAACTAATTATATTGCTCACCTAACATATGATAATGTAAACATGTTATTATCAGGGTTTTACATGCATTTGAAATTGACGAAAAGGCTACGACTCACTTTACAGCTGTAGCCTGGAAGCTAACCTGCTGTATAAGTGGGGCGTTGAAATAGCCCGGACTCTAACCTGTTGTATCCCGAACCTTAACCTGCTGTATAAGTGGGGTCCTAGAGTAGCCCAGAATCTAACTTGCTGTATGAGTGGGGCCCTACAGTAGCCCGGACCTTAACCTGCTGTACAAGTGAGGCCTTACAGTAGCCCGGAATCTAACCTGCTGTATAAGTGGGTCCCCTACAGTAGCTGGGAACCTAACCTACTGTATAAGCGGGGCCCTACAGTTGACTAGACCTTAACCTGCTGTATAAGTGGGGCCCTACAGTAGCTCGAACCTTAACCTGCTGTATAAATGGGACCCGCCTGTACGTTGAAACAGATAGGTGATAGTGTGGACATCGGTATGAGTGCTGATATAAGCTAGTCTCGACCCCTATAAACACAAATAAGCGAGAACACAATTTAGCAACATTGTGCAATCCTGTGCAGAATAACAATACAACCCCTGAAAATAATTCAACTCATTATTTTGCTTATGGCAAAGAACTCAGTGCCAGCCCCGCTACCTTCCAAGGAAGGTGTGTTGATGCCGAGAGGCACTTGATTCTAGGATTTAGACATACCTGATTGGTTTAGCTCTTCGTGAAAGGGAGAAAGTCAGCATATGAGAGATTTTTGCGAAGTAGATGAGGTCCTGATCCACCGTGAGGCCTGGTCATGGACCGGGCCGCAAGGGGCGTTGACCCCCTGGAACACCCTTCAGGTATTCTCCAGGTATTTACAGAGGGCGGAATACATAGAGACAAAGCAAGAGGTCATACCAGTGATCAGAGAATGCAAAAGGAAAAGCCACGAGAGAATAAGTGAGAATACAGGAGGAGACGGATTATCGAATTGAAAAAAAGCCTTGAAAGCAAGTGACGTAGATAAGCAAAAGAGTGGAGGTGTTAGATGTGCAGGTGGAGGTGCTGGGTAGAAACGATATTACACAAATAACCCGCACATAGGAGAGAGGAGCTTACAACGACATTTCGGTCCGACTTGGACTATTTACAAAGTCACACTAACTTTTTAAATGGTCCAAGCCGGACCTAAACGTCGTGGTTATTTGTGTACTGTTCCAGTCACGGTATTGTGCCTTTTTTATTTATTGAAGCAATATTTTGAGGAGGCAGTAATATTTTTTAATTTTTTCCAGGGAGGTATAACACCTTGCAGAAGAAATGTCAAAATGAAAGTGTGGGGAGGTGCGTGAGGCTGTGGGTTGAATAACAGGGTAATAAAGTACCTGAAACACAGGAGATCAAAACGGAAATGTTAAAAGCAGATGGGAGATATAATTTTGAACTAACTTATTTGATAAATGAGATATTTGTGTAATGTTACATATGTGTTTCACTTATCAACTTGTTATTGTACAAGAATGGTATACAATACCGACAAGATGAAATTAAGACACATGTGCAACATCTGGGTATCTTTATTGTAGACGTTTCGCCATCCAGTGGCTTTATCAATACAAATTCCAGGACATAACTTGAAGACAGGAGAACTATGTACAGAAGATGAGGTAATCAGTCCCTCAACCTAGCAGTAGGTGCGAAGAGCACCATAGTCGTGGAGATGCTACGGTGCTCTTCGCACCTACTGCTAGGTTGAGGGACTGATTACCTCATCTTCTGTACATAGTTCTCCTGTCTTCAAGTTATGTCCTGGAATTTGTATAGATAAAGCCACTGGATGGCGAAACGTCTACAATAAAGATACCCAGATGTTGCACATGTGTCTCAATTTCATGGTAGGTTAAAAACATTAAAAAGATCGTGTTGATAGTGAGGATCAGGTTAGAGTAAGTTAGCGAGAGAGAGAGAGAGAGAGAGAGAGAGAGAGAGAGAGAGAGAGAGAGAGAGAGAATTCTCCAGTAAAAGCACGCATTGAACAAGAATGTGTGATGTCAGCATGGTCTTTTGACATAATCATAGATGGGATTGAGAGAGAAATGAATGTTAGGGTGTTGGGAAGACGCGTGGGATTAAAAGATAGTCGCCACAGTTACTCTTTGATGATGACGCGGTGCTTTTGGGAAATCCTGAAGAGGAGCTGCAAAGATTGGTGGAGGAATTTGGGAGGGTATGTAGAAGACGAAAAGTATAGGTGAGCATAGATAAGAAAGTGGTGATTAGAGTAACAAAAAAAGTGTAGGAAATGAAGGAGTGGATATCAGATATTTGGGAGTGGATATCAGATATTTGGGAGTGGATATCAGATATTTGGGAGTGGATATCAGATATTTGGGAGTGGATATCAGATATTTGGGAGTGGATATCAGATATTTGGGAGTGGCTATCAGATATTTGGGAGAGGATATCAGATATTTGGGAGTGGATATCAGATATTTGGGAGTGGATATCAGATATTTGGGAGTGGATATCAGATATTTGGGAGTGGATATCAGATATTTGGGAGTGGATATCAGACTAGAGGGAGTGGATATGTCGGTACATGGTTTATGAAAGATAAATTGGAAAACATACCGAAGGAAAAATATTGGTGATGTGTTGAGGGATCTGTGGAAAGAAATTAGTTTATCTGTGAAGGCAAAGAGGGACTCTGCCAGTATAATATAGTGGTACCAACACCTTTTATTTTGGTGTGAGGAATGGGCTTTAAACGTTGCAGCAAGGAAGAGGCTGGAAGCAGTGTAGATGTTATGTTGGAGAGCATTGTGTGGAATGAATATTATGCTTGGAATTTTAAGTATAGAAACTACAAGACAAAGTTAAATTAGTAAAAGTATTAGAGAATTCAGGAGTTGTTGGCTTGGGTATTTAGAGATAATTGAGCAGAATTATATTAAGAGCGTTTGGGGTCGTCCCAGGAAGGCTTAGAGGAAAAGAGTAAATGATGTTTTGAGTGCTAGGAGCTTGAGCATCCAACAGGCTGCAAGAGTCAACAGTGTAAGAGAATGTGAAAATCAGGGGCTACAACAGAGACTAGGATAAATGAGCAGATGTACGAGAAGAAAAATAAGTAAAAACAACAGAAAAATACCCGCATATAAAGTATGGATAGAAGGAACAGGTAGAAGCAAGGGCAGAAAAAGCATTTAGCTTGGGTAGAGAAAGCGGGTAGAAGTATGGGTAGAGAAAGCGGGTAGAAGTATGGGTAGAGAAAGCGGGTAGAAGTATGGGTAGAGAAAGCGGGTAGAAGTATGGGTAGAGAAAGCAGATGGACTCATGGATAGGGGAAGCAGGTATAAGTATGGCTAGCAGTGTGCGCCATGGTAGGGTCGGTTGTGTTGCAATGCTGGTCAGACTGAGGTTAATTAACCACAAAATCCAGCGTCCACCTCTCTGCCCCACCGGGTATCTGCTCGCCACTCCACTAACAATTACATTTAATTATTTTTTCATCTTCCCTCTTATTGGGTTAGTATATTTCCTGAGAAAAAAAAAAGATATTTGGCATAGCGTTGGCGTATTGGTCGCTGGCTTGCGTTCGTGTTGTTGACGTCGGAGACACGAACAGGGCCAGCGACCAATCTATTTCGCGGACCAGCAGTTGAGATTAATTACGTCTCGGTGGGCTGCGCTGCGAGGCAATGTGAGGCAGGACACGACGGGAATGTAATGACGCTCATTTTCACTCTTGATTCGAGATGATGAACATGGCGAGCGAGCAGATCCCTGTTATATCTCCTTTCACTCTAACGACTCTTCGCATAGTTGAGTTACATAGATGTTTTAAGGTTTAAGGCTTAAGTAATTAAGATATTGCAAGGACCCCAATGGATATAAGTCACTTTGTCTAACTTTTTTGAAGTTAACCTGGGTAATCTACACATATGCTGCTATGTATGGTCATTTATGTAACTGTATTTATGTATACCTGCACGTGAATAAACTTACTTAACGATAGTTTTAAAGCTATAACCTTACGTTATTCCCCACACTCACAACAGTGCCCTCACACCCCCAAAGACCATACATAAAACATAATGAATGAACACTGCAGTAGGCCTACTGACCCATACAAGGCAGGTCCTCCCCAAACGTCTCACAATACAGCCAAGCACCCTAACCTACACCACCCAAACTTCCCATACAATACCATCTTGAAGTCCCATACCTCACCTCCTATAATCGCACCCGACATCACTACCCAAAATCCCTCCCCAAGCCACCCTAAACCCCCAACCCTCACCACACGTCAAACCTAACACATAATACCCAACAACACAAAAAAACACACTACCCAACAACACACAATACCCAACAACACCGAAAACAACACACAATACCCAACAAAGCCTACACACTATCCAACCCCAAAAATCCTCCATATATGCATCCCCATCCCCCCAACCCCTGGGAGAGGAATCTGGTTATAAAGGCCTTGTCAGGTTTCAAGCCTATCGCCTTCATAATGGGCCATTAAAACTATATGTCACCTGTACAACCACCATTCAAGAATATTTAAATACTGTAACTTAACATCATTGTAAAGTTGATCTACATTGACATAATAAAACAATTAATTATAATTAAATATACTGAAACACCCTCGTAAATTTTCAAAGCTGATTTTTATGAAATTATTCCAACAATGAATTCACTCTCGATTTTTTTTTTGTAAAAGCAATTGATATGAGTTAAACTCACAGTCAATTTCTAATATGTATGACATACACAGAGAGTCGTATACACCTCTCTGTGTATATACCCTGCTGAGAGGTAAGAATGTTGTTCAGTGGTCTTATGCTCATCATGGCTCTGTGTGCCGTGAATTATGATGTTACCTTGCCGGGAGATGATGATGCTGATGTCAGTAAGTTCAGACATCTTGGAGAGGAGAGTTGGTGATGCTGGTATCAGTATGTTCAGACATCTTGGAGAGGAGAGTTGGTGATGCTGGTATCAGTATGTTCAGACATCTTGGAGAGGAGAGTTAGTGATGCTGGTATCAGTATGTTCAGACATCTTGGAGAGGAGAGTTGGTGATGCTGGTATCAGTATGTTCAGACATCTTGGAGAGGAGAGTTGGTGATGCTGGTATCAGTATGTTCAGACATCTTGGAGAGGAGAGTTAGTGATGCTGGTATCAGTATGTTCAGACATCTTGGAGAGGAGAGTTGGTGATGCTGGTATCAGTATGTTCAGACATCTTGGAGAGGAGAGTTGGTGATGCTGGTATCAGTATGTTCAGACATCTTGGAGAGGAGAGTTGGTGATGCTGGTATCAGTATGTTCAGACATCTTGGAGAGGAGAGTTGGTGATGCTGGTATCAGTATGCTCAGACATCTTGGAGAGGAGAGTTGGTGATGCTGGTATCAGTATGTTCAGACATCTTGGAGAGGAGAGTTAGTGATGCTGGTATCAGTATGTTCAGACATCTTGGAGAGGAGAGTTGGTGATGCTGGTATCAGTATGTTCAGACATCTTGGAGAGGAGAGTTGGTGATGCTGGTATCAGTATGTTCAGACATCTTGGAGAGGAGAGTTGGTGATGCTGGTATCAGTATGTTCAGACATCTTGGAGAGGAGAGTTAGTGATGCTGGTATCAGTATGTTCAGACATCTTGGAGAGGAGAGTTGGTGATGCTGGTATCAGTATTTTCAGACATCTTGGAGAGGAGAGTTGGTGATGCTGGTATCAGTATGTTCAGACATCTTGGAGAGGAGAGTTGGCGATGCTGGTATCAGTATGTTCAGACATCTTGGAGAGGAGAGTTAGTGATGCTGGTATCAGTATGTTCAGACATCTTGGAGAGGAGAGTTGGTGATGCTGGTATCAGTATGTTCAGACATCTTGGAGAGGAGAGTTGGTGATGCTGGTATCAGTATGTTCAGACATCTTGGAGAGGAGAGTTAGTGATGCTGGTATCAGTATGTTCAGACATCTTGGAGAGGAGAGCTGATGATGCTGATGTCAGTAAGTTCAGACATCTTGGACCTTTAGTCCTCTTCCATCAGAGTTGATAAAGCTAGTATAAGTAGGTAAGTTCAGATGTTTTGGATATTTCAGCCCCCTCCCCTTCCATCAGCTTTGAGGTTAAACAACTTACGGTACTTGAACACGATAATATATACCTATCTATCATATACCGGCAGGTATGTTAGACACAATCTGCGGTTTTTAACATTGTACTGAGAAGATGTTTCGCCCACTAGGGATGTTATCAATTCATACCATTGCTGGACGAAACGTTTTCTCATAAACTATATATTGGCATTTATTAGCAAAGATATTAGGAAATGTTCACGATTAGACACGTTCCTGTTGCACACGTGTCTTAATCATCGACTTGTCTTTATTTTATACCATTTTCACTGGGCGAAACGTCGTCAATAAAGAATCGCACAACAATGCATTAGTCTCTCTCTTATCAGCATATGGTACGCATTCCGGTTGCAGAAAATAAGCTTATCTGACATTCTCTCTTTTCTCTCGCTCATTTGTGACTTGACGATGGTCTCAGACGGATCGAAACGATCCTTTAAGATTCCTCTTTTAATCACGGGGTATTTATGCATTGTTTCAGCCACGATATTATTCCATTTATTCTCAAAATTAGCTTTTATTTAAAAAAACTTACAGCTATGAGTGGTTAAAACTTGGTAAATCAGCTAAGATATTTACAACGGACTTCAAATTTACGTACCTTTGTAAATGTGTTATATATTTCAATGATGTTAAAATTAAGTTAGAAATCTCATAGCCGAGTTGATGAATTTAGAAATAAAAAATATTGTTCTGGAACCTCAACAAAATATATTTTTTTATATACACTGGCCGTCTCCCACCGAGGCTGTAACATCCTCACTTATCCTTAAGAGTGCAGGTACTGTACTTCCCACCTCCAGGACTGTAACATCCTCACTCATCCTTCAGAGTACAGGTACTGTACTTCCCACCTCCAGGACTGTAACATCCTCACTCATCCTTCAGAGTACAGGTACTGTACTTCCCACCTCCAGGACTGTAACATCCTCACTCATCCTTCAGAGTACAGGTACTGTACTTCCCACCTCCAGGACTGTAACATCCTCACTCATCCTTCAGAGTACAGGTACTGTACTTCCCACCTCCAGGACTGTAACATCCTCACTCATCCTTCAGAGTACAGGTACTGTACTTCCCACCTCCAGGACTGTAACATCCTCACTCATCCTTCAGAGTACAGGTACTGTACTTCCCACCTCCAGGACTGTAACATCCTCACTCATCCTTCAGAGTACAGGTACTGTACTTCCCACCTCCAGGACTGTAACATCCTCACTCATCCTTCAGAGTACAGGTACTGTACTTCCCACCTCCAGGACTGTAACATCCTCACTCATCCTTCAGAGTACAGGTACTGTACTTCCCACCTCCAGGACTGTAACATCCTCACTCATCCTTCAGAGTACAGGTACTGTACTTCCCACCTCCAGGACTGTAACATCCTCACTCATCCTTCAGAGTACAGGTACTGTACTTCCCACCTCCAGGACTGTAACATCCTCACTCATCCTTCAGAGTACAGGTACTGTACTTCCCACCTCCAGGACTGTAACATCCTCACTCATCCTTCAGAGTACAGGTACTGTACTTCCCACCTCCAGGACTGTAACATCCTCACTCATCCTTCAGAGTACAGGTACTGTACTTCCCACCTCCAGGACTGTAACATCCTCACTCATCCTTCAGAGTACAGGTACTGTACTTCCCACCTCCAGGACTGTAACATCCTCACTCATCCTTCAGAGTACAGGTACTGTACTTCCCACCCTCCAGGACTGTAACATCCTCACTCATCCTTCAGAGTACAGGTACTGTACTTCCCACCTCCAGGACTGTAACATCCTCACTCATCCTTCAGAGTACAGGTACTGTACTTCCCACCTCCAGGACTGTAACATCCTCACTCATCCTTCAGAGTACAGGTACTGTACTTCCCACCTCCAGGACTGTAACATCCTCACTCATCCTTCAGAGTACAGGTACTGTACTTCCCACCTCCAGGACTGTAACATCCTCACTCATCCTTCAGAGTACAGGTACTGTACTTCCCACCTCCAGGACTGTAACATCCTCACTCATCCTTCAGAGTACAGGTACTGTACTTCCCACCTCCAGGACTGTAACATCCTCACTCATCCTTCAGAGTACAGGTACTGTACTTCCCACCTCCAGGACTGTAACATCCTCACTCATCCTTCAGAGTACAGGTACTGTACTTCCCACCTCCAGGACTGTAACATCCTCACTCATCCTTCAGAGTACAGGTACTGTATTTCCCACCTCCAGGACTGTAACATCCTCACTCATCCTTCAGAGTACAGGTACTGTACTTCCCACCTCCAGGACTGTAACATCCTCACTCATCCTTCAGAGTACAGGTACTGTACTTCCCACCTCCAGGACTGTAACATCCTCACTCATCCTTCAGAGTACAGGTACTGTACTTCCCACCTCCAGGACTGTAACATCCTCACTCATCCTTCAGAGTACAGGTACTGTACTTCCCACCTCCAGGACTGTAACATCCTCACTCATCCTTCAGAGTACAGGTACTGTACTTCCCACCTCCAGGACTGTAACATCCTCACTCATCCTTCAGAGTACAGGTACTGTACTTCCCACCTCCAGGACTGTAACATCCTCACTCATCCTTCAGAGTACAGGTACTGTACTTCCCACCTCCAGGACTGTAACATCCTCACTCATCCTTCAGAGTACAGGTACTGTACTTCCCACCTCCAGGACTGTAACATCCTCACTCATCCTTCAGAGTACAGGTACTGTACTTCCCACCTCCAGGACTGTAACATCCTCACTCATCCTTCAGAGTACAGGTACTGTACTTCCCACCTCCAGGACTGTAACATCCTCACTCATCCTTCAGAGTACAGGTACTGTACTTCCCACCTCCAGGACTGTAACATCCTCACTCATCCTTCAGAGTACAGGTACTGTACTTCCCACCTCCAGGACTGTAACATCCTCACTCATCCTTCAGAGTACAGGTACTGTACTTCCCACCTCCAGGACTGTAACATCCTCACTCATCCTTCAGAGTACAGGTACTGTACTTCCCACCTCCAGGACTGTAACATCCTCACTCATCCTTCAGAGTACAGGTACTGTACTTCCCACCTCCAGGACTGTAACATCCTCACTCATCCTTCAGAGTACAGGTACTGTACTTCCCACCTCCAGGACTGTAACATCCTCACTCATCCTTCAGAGTACAGGTACTGTACTTCCCACCTCCAGGACTGTAACATCCTCACTCATCCTTCAGAGTACAGTACTGTACTTCCCACCTCCAGGACTGTACTTCCCACCTCCAGGTACTGTAAAATCCTCACTCATCCTTCAGAGTACAGGTACTGTACTTCCCACCTCCAGGACTGTAACATCCTCACTCATCCTTCAGAGTACAGGTACTGTACTTCCCACCTCCAGGACTGTAACATCCTCACTCATCCTTCAGAGTACAGGTACTGTACTTCCCACCTCCAGGACTGTAACATCCTCACTCATCCTTCAGAGTACAGGTACTGTACTTCCCACCTCCAGGACTGTAACATCCTCACTCATCCTTCAGAGTACAGGTACTGTACTTCCCACCTCCAGTAACATCCTCACTCATCCTTCAGACTGTAACATCCAGGACCTCACTCATCCTTCAGAGTACAGGTACTGTACTTCCCACCTCCAGGACTGTAACATCCTCACTCATCCTTCAGAGTACAGGTACTGTACTTCCCACCTCCAGGACTGTAACATCCTCACTCATCCTTCAGAGTACAGGTACTGTACTTCCCACCTCCAGGACTGTAACATCCTCACTCATCCTTCAGAGTACAGGTACTGTACTTCCCACCTCCAGGACTGTAACATCCTCACTCATCCTTCAGAGTACAGGTACTGTACTTCCCACCTCCAGGACTGTAACATCCTCACTCATCCTTCAGAGTACAGGTACTGTACTTCCCACCTCCAGGACTGTAACATCCTCACTCATCCTTCAGAGTACAGGTACTGTACTTCCCACCTCCAGGACTGTAACATCCTCACTCATCCTTCAGAGTACAGGTACTGTACTTCCCACCTCCAGGACTGTAACATCCTCACTCATCCTTCAGAGTACAGGTACTGTACTTCCCACCTCCAGGACTGTAACATCCTCACTCATCCTTCAGAGTACAGGTACTGTACTTCCCACCTCCAGGACTGTAACATCCTCACTCATCCTTCAGAGTACAGGTACTGTACTTCCCACCTCCAGGACTGTAACATCCTCACTCATCCTTCAGAGTACAGGTACTGTACTTCCCACCTCCAGGACTGTAACATCCTCACTCATCCTTCAGAGTACAGGTACTGTACTTCCCACCTCCAGGACTGTAACATCCTCACTCATCCTTCAGAGTACAGGTACTGTACTTCCCACCTCCAGGACTGTAACATCCTCACTCATCCTTCAGAGTACAGGTACTGTACTTCCCACCTCCAGGACTGTAACATCCTCACTCATCCTTCAGAGTACAGGTACTGTACTTCCCACCTCCAGGACTGTAACATCCTCACTCATCCTTCAGAGTACAGGTACTGTACTTCCCACCTCCAGGACTGTAACATCCTCACTCATCCTTCAGAGTACAGGTACTGTACTTCCCACCTCCAGGACTGTAACATCCTCACTCATCCTTCAGAGTACAGGTACTGTACTTCCCACCTCCAGGACTGTAACATCCTCACTCATCCTTCAGAGTACAGGTACTGTACTTCCCACCTCCAGGACTGTAACATCCTCACTCATCCTTCAGAGTACAGGTACTGTACTTCCCACCTCCAGGACTGTAACATCCTCACTCATCCTTCAGAGTACAGGTACTGTACTTCCCACCTCCAGGACTGTAACATCCTCACTCATCCTTCAGAGTACAGGTACTGTACTTCCCACCTCCAGGACTGTAACATCCTCACTCATCCTTCAGAGTACAGGTACTGTACTTCCCACCTCCAGGACTGTAACATCCTCACTCATCCTTCAGAGTACAGGTACTGTACTTCCCACCTCCAGGACTGTAACATCCTCACTCATCCTTCAGAGTACAGGTACTGTACTTCCCACCTCCAGGACTGTAACATCCTCACTCATCCTTCAGAGTACAGGTACTGTACTTCCCACCTCCAGGACTGTAACATCCTCACTCATCCTTCAGAGTACAGGTACTGTACATTCACCCATCCTCCAGGACTGTAACATCCTCACTCATCCTTCAGAGTACAGGTACTGTACTTCCCACCTCCAGGACTGTAACATCCTCACTCATCCTTCAGAGTACAGGTACTGTACTTCCCACCTCCAGGACTGTAACATCCTCACTCATCCTTCAGAGTACAGGTACTGTACTTCCCACCTCCAGGACTGTAACATCCTCACTCATCCTTCAGAGTACAGGTACTGTACTTCCCACCTCCAGGACTGTAACATCCTCACTCATCCTTCAGAGTACAGGTACTGTACTTCCCACCTCCAGGACTATTTAAAATTAAGTCCTTTCTAAAATTTTCTCTTATACGTTTAAAGATATATTTTTTTCATTAATGTTAATGTAAAAATTTTTAATTTTGCACCAAAAGAATCTTAGAAAACTTACCTAACCTTATTATAACAAGAACAATTTATTTTAGCCTAACCCAACTAAATATATTTTAGATTTGTTTACAATAATTTAATACTAAACAAACACAGTGAAATATATTTTTTTCGTTAGGTTCAGAATGATTTTGGCGAAATTATTGCATACACAAATTTTCACTTGTCCTATATGGCAAGATGAGCGTTGCTATTTAAGCCAAGATCGCAAGTTCTGCCTATTCGGCACGACATATATATATATATATATATATATATATATATATATATATATATATATATATATATATATATATATATAGTTTGTGGTGGTGATGGTGGTGATGTTAGTTGTGGTGGTGGTGGTGGTGGTGGTGGTGGTGGTGGTGGTGGTGGTGGTGATGTTAGTTGTGGTGGTTGTGGTGGTGGTGGTGGTGGTGATAGTTGTGGTGGTGGTGGTGGTGCTAGTTGTGGTGGTGGTGTCAGTAGTGATGGTGGTGCTGTTCGTGGTTGTGATGGTGGTGGTGCTGTTAGTGGTGGTGTTAGTAGTGGTGGTGGTGTTGTGGTGGTGGTGATGTTTGTTGTTGTGGTGGTGGTGTTAGTTGTAGTGGTGGTGGTGTTGTAAGTAGTGGTGATGTTAGTAGTGGTGGTGGTGAAGTAGTGGTGGTGGTGCTAGTTGTGGTGGTGGTGGTGGTGGTGTTAGTAGTGGTTGTGGTGGTGTTAGTTGTGGTAGTGGTGTTAGTAGTGGTAGTGGTGATGTTAGGTGTGTTGGTGGTGTTAGTAGTGGTGGTGGTGCCGTCCGTGGTTGTGGTGGTGCTGTTAGTAGTGGTGTTAGTAGTGGTGGTGGTGGTGGTGTTTTGTTGTGGTGGTGGTGTTAGTTGTAGTGGTGGTGGTGAAGTAGTGGTGGTGGTGGTGGAAGTAGTTGATGTGGTGGTGGTGTTAGTTGTGGTGGTGGCGTAAGTAGTAGTGGTGGTGGTGTAAGTAGTGGTGGTGGTGGTGGTGTAAATAGTGGTGGTGGTGGTGTTAGAAGTGGCGGTGATGGTGTAAGTAGTGGTGGTGCTGTTAGTAGTGGTGGTGGTGGTATAAGTAATTGTGGTGGTAGTGGTGTTAGTTGTGGTGGTGGTGTAAGTAGTAGTGGTGGTGGTGGTGTAAGTAGTGGTGGTGGTGGTGTAAGTAGTGGTGGTGGTGGTGTTAGTTGTGGTGGTGGTGTTAGTAGTGGTGATGTAAGTAGTGGTGGTGGTGGTGGTGTAAGTAGTTGTTTTGGTGGTGTTAGTAGTGGTGGTGCAAGTGGTGGTGGTGGTTGTTAGTTGTGGTGGTGGTGGTGTTAGTAGTGGTGGTGTAAGTAGTGGTAGTGGTGGTGTTAGTTGTGGAGGTGGTGTTAGTAGTGGTGGTGTAAGTAGTGGTAGTGGTGGTGTTAGTTGTGGTGGTGTTAGTAGTGGTGGTGTAAGTAGTGGTAGTGGTGGTGTTAGTTGTGGTGGTGGTGTTAGTAGTGGTGGTGTAAGTAGTGGTGGTGTAAGTAGTGGTGTTAGTAGTGTTGGTGTTAGTAGTGTTGGTGTTAGTAGTGGTGGTGTTAGTTGTGGTGGTGGTGTTAGTAGTGGTGGTGTTAGTAGTGGTGGTGTTAGTTGTGGTGGTGGTGTTAGTAGTGGTGGTGTTAGTAGTGGTGATGTAAGTAGTGGTGGTGTTAGTAGTAGTGGTGTAAGTAGTTGTTTTGGTGGTGTTAGTAGTGGTGGTGCAAGTGTTGGTGGTGGTTGCTAGTTGTGGTGGTGGTGGTGTTAGTAGTGGTGGTGTAAGTAGTGGTGGTGTAAGTAGTGGTGGTGTAAGCAGTGGTGGTGTTAGTATTTGTGGTGTAAGTAGTGGTAGTGGTGGTGTTAGTTGTGGTGGTGGTGTTGGTAGTGGTGGTGTAAGTAGTGGTAGTGGTGGTGGTTGTTGTGGTGGTGTTAGTAGTGGTGGTGTTAGTAGTGGTGGTGTTAGTAGTGGTGGTGTTAGTAGTGGTGGTGTAAGTAGTGGTGGTGTTAGTAGTGGTGGTGTTAGTAGTGGTGGTGTAAGTAGTGGTGGTGTTAGTAGTGGTGGTGTTAGTAGTGGTGGTGTTAGTAGTGGTGGTGTTAGTAGTGGTGGTGTTAGTAGTGGTGGTGTTAGTAGTGGTGGTGTAAGTAGTGGTGGTGTTAGTAGTGGTGGTGTAAGTAGTGGTGGTGTTAGTAGTGGTGGTGTTAGTAGTGGTGGTGTTAGTAGTGGTGGTGTTAGTAGTGGTGGTGTAAGTAGTGGTGGTGTTAGTAGTGGTGGTGTTAGCGGTCTTGTGAGTGTAGCAGTGACTGAAGATCACCATACAAAACACCTTTGGAAAAAACTTCTGAAAATGCCTTTGGAAATGACCTTTGCAAAAAACACCTTTGCAAAACACCTTTGCAAAACACCTTTGCATAACACCTTTGCATAACACCTTTGCGAAAGAAATTTAATAAAAAAATTTATTTGGAAAAAAACACCTTTGCGAAAGAAATTTAATGGTAACGTTTCGCTCTCCTGGAAAAATGCCACAATAAAATTCCACATTACTTTATTTGGAAAAAGGATACGAAATGCATTCAAATTTTGTAATGGTAAAATTACCATACGCAACAGTGCAACATTTTATTGTGGTAACGTTTCGCTCTCCTGGAGAGCGAAACGTTGCCACAATAAAATTCCACATTACCTATATCTGTGGTGGTGACGCCTTGAGGGTGACCAGGTAGTGTGGTGGTGACGCCTTGAGGATGACCAGGTAGTGTGGTGGTGACGCCTTGAGGATGACCAGGTAGTGTGGTGGTGACGCCTTGAGGGTGACCAGGTAGTGTGGTGGTGACGCCTTGAGGGTGACCAGGTAGTGTGGTGGTGACGCCTTGAGGATGACCAGGTAGTGTGGTGGTGACGCCTTGAGGATGACCAGGTAGTGTGGTGGTGACGCCTTGAGGGTGACCAGGTAGTGTGGTGGTGACGCCTCCAGGGTGACCAGGTAGTGTGGTGGTGACGCTTTGAGGGTGACCAGGTAGTGTGGTGGTGACGCCTTGAGGGTGACCAGGTAGTGTGGTGGTGACGCCTTGAGGATGACCAGGTAATGTGGTGGTGATGCCTCCAGGGTGACCAGGTAGTGTGGTGGTGATGCCTCCAGGGTGACCAGGTAGTGTGGTGGTGATGCCTCCAGGGTGACCAGGTAATGTGGTGGTGATGCCTCCAGGGTGACCAGGTAGTGTGGTGGTGATGCCTCCAGGGTGACCAGGTAGTGTGGTGGTGACGCCTCCAGGGTGACCAGGTAGTGTGGTGGTGACGCCTCCAGGGTGACCAGGTAGTGTGGTGGTGACGCCTCCAGGGTGACCAGGTAGTGTGGTGGTGATGCCTCCAGGGTGACCAGGTAATGTGGTGGTGATGCCTCCAGGGTGACCAGGTAGTGTGGTGGTGACGACTCCAGGGTGACCAGGTAGTGTGGTGGTGATGCCTCCAGGGTGACCAGGTAGTGTGGTGGTGACGCTTTGAGGGTGACCAGGTAGTGTGGTGGTGACGCCTCCAGGGTGACCAGGTAGTGTGGTGGTGACGCCTCCAGGGTGACCAGGTAGTGTGGTGGTGACGCCTCCAGGGTGACCAGGTAGTGTGGTGGTGACGCCTCCAGGGTGACCAGGTAGTGTGGTGGTGATGCCTCCAGGGTGACCAGGTAGTGTGGTGGTGACGCCTCCAGGGTGACCAGGTAGTGTGGTGGTGACGCCTCCAGGGTGACCAGGTAGTGTGGTGGTGACGCCTCCAGGGTGACCAGGTCCCGATCTTCATCTAGTTAATTACCAGAAGTTCTTTGGCTTGTTAGTGGAGACTCCGAGTTAGCTTTATAGTCCAGGAAGTTGTGTGTACAGTAGTAGTAGTAATAGTAGTAGTTTAATAGTATTAATAGTGGTAGTACTAGTAATAGTAGTTGTATTACTAGCAGTGGTAGTAGTAGTTGTAGTAGTATTACTGGTAGTAGTATTACTAGTAGTAGTAGTATTACTGGTAGTAGTATTACTAAAAGTGGTAGTACTACTTGTAGTATTAGTATTACTAGCAGTGATGGTAGTAGTAGTATTACTAATGGTAGTCGTTGTACTACTAGTAGTAGCAGTACTAATAGTGGGGGTTTGAACCCATGGTTACCTTTGGTAACCTCACTCACAACTTTCTGCATAATATTCACGCCACACATTGCCCTCAAACACGATATCTCCGCTGCGTCCAACCTCATCGCTGCAACGTTTAAAACCCATGCCTCAAAGCAAAATAAAAATATTGGTACCACTGTACCCTGGTATATTTTCCTTTTGCTTCCAAAGATAAACCTCTTTTTTTTTCCTCCCTCAGATGCCTTAACGCACCATTTACCTATTGGATATCGTTTGATTCACCTCGTCCTTCATAGACCCATATACCGACACGCTGAGGGACTGACCACCTCAAAACTACTATTTTAAGGTTGAGACTGACCACATCGTCGTTACCTCGCCACTGCTCGTTGTCTCCATATTTATTTTCCCCTGTATTACACTGAAGAATCTTACCGTGTAAGCGAAACATTTCGAAATAAAAATACTACACATGCTCTGTATACCATTTTTCATAAAGGAGCACTGCAGCAGGCCTACTGGCCCATGCTAGGCAGGTTCACCTCCCACACCTATTCATGCACCTTCCCAACTTAGTTTTAAAACTACCCATGACTCTCGCTTCAGGGAAGCAACTCGGCAGTTTCTTCCACTCATCCACAACTCTACTGCCAAACCAGTACTTTCCTATATCCTTCTAGTGTTTCACATGTCTTATTTATCAGCACGAGTAAGATCTAGTGTTTCACATGTCTTATTTATCAGCACGAGTAAGATCTAGTGTTTCACATGTCTTATTTATCAGCACGAGTAAGATCTAGTGTTTCACATGTCTTATTTATCATCACGTGTAAGATCTAGTGTTTCACATGTCTTATTTATCAACACGAGTAAGATCTAGTGTTTCACATGTCTTATTTATCATCACGAGTAAGATCTAGTGTTTCACATGTCTTATTTATCAACACGAGAAAGATCTAGTGTTTCACATGTCTTATTTATCAGCACGAGTAAGATCTAGTGTTTCACATGTCTTATTTATCAACACGAGTAAGATCTAGCGTTTTACATGTCTTATTTATCAACACGAGTAAGATCTAGTGTTTCACATGTCTTATTTATCAACACGAGTAAGATCTAGTGTTTCACATGTCTTATTTATCAACACGAGTAAGATCTAGTGTTTCACATGTCTTATTTATCAACACGAGTAATATCTAGTGTTTCACATGTCTTATTTATCAACACGAGTAAGATCTAGTGTTTCACATGTCTTATTTATCAACACGAGTAAGATCTAGTGTTTCACATGTCTTATTTATCAACACGAGTAAGATCTAGTGTTTCACATGTCTTATTTATCAGCACGAGTAAGATCTAGTGTTTCACATGTCTTATTTATCAACACGAGTAAAATCTAGTGTTTCACATGTCTTATTTATCAACACGAGTAAGATCTAGTGCTTCACATGTCTTATTTGTCAACACGAGTAAAGTCTAGTGTTGCATATGCCTTATTTATCAACACGAGTAAGATCTAGTATTGCACATGCGCCCTACTCTTATATAGCCATCCTTCAGTCTTTGCAAGCGTCGTCTCGTTGCATCGATTCTTACCCACAATCTTTTCTGCCTTCAGGTAATGAAGTGATTTAGCAACATGGACTTTGCCAGTTATCTTAATTCTCAATATCCTGTGAGAGTTCATCGCCAAAACTGACCACAGAAGCTGGTGTAAAGTCACTTAGTATTGATAATGACTACATCAATTTTAGACACTGCTTTGAGACTGCCCATCAACCGTTTGTTTTGTTTTTAGCTAAATTTAACACAGTGAGATGCATTATTCTGTGATATTTACATGGAGAGAGAAAAACTGTGTTGCTTGGTGATTTAGACACGCATGTTATACCTACGTATTTTTATTTTAAAAATATATATCCAGGTGTGGCATATGTGTTAAATACATCAACCTGTTAGTACTGTATGTTATCATTACGGTGGCCCGTGGCCTGTTGGCAAAAGTTCTTGCTTCATACGGTGAGGGTCCGGATTCGATTCCCGGCGAAGGAGTGGAAACATTGCACGTGTTTCTTTACACCGGTTGTCTATGTTCACCCATCAGTAAAATGGGTACCTGGGTGTTAGTGGACTGATGTGGGTCGCATCCTGGGAAAAGGACCTAATTTGCGGGAAATGCTCAGCACAACAAGCGGCTTTCTATATAGTAGTATGTCATTGATGTCAGCTATGGTCTGTATACCTTGTACATGTACTTGTAAGATAGGTTACATAAAGTGTTGAAATCTGTCAGCCTGAGCTGATAGACTTAGGTTAAATACGATATCATCCAGCTTGAAAGGTTTCGTTCCAGCAGAGCTGTAGTTACTGTTACTTGGAAGTTAACGACAATCTTAAGGACAATCTTACGTCCATTAATTATAGAAGTTAGCCGTCTATTAACGTAATTTAGTCAATGTATGTTTTATATATATATAATGTTAATTAAAGTTACTGTAACCTACAATAATTACTAAATGTCTGTTGAGGCTTAGGTCATGTAGAAATCGAACTGTAATTCGTGCGGATACGAATGTCGTGTTTGGATTCTGTTTGAGAACGACATGAATTTGATGCCTGAGTATTACGTTAAGATAAACGTCTACCACTGTTGTATAGAAACAACTGAACGAATCCCATCTACCGCTAATGCCTAGGAACAATTGGTTTGGCTAGGATGGTAAGAGATCCAACTGGAATTTGATGACTTGTTGACGCGTGAATTTAGTTGTTGGTAAACACAACTGCAGCTGTGTGAAAGCTGCAGAACGAAATCTTTACGAAATCAGCGGATGAATAAGACACACTTGCAGCACTTGGTTATCCTTATTACCGAAACGTATTCGACTGGAGAAGTCTTCCGTGTAGGAGAAACGTTTAGTTAACTTGTCGGTACTGTGTATCATTGATATAATAAAATCAGTAGAAGTTAGCAGGGAATCACTCAATGAACTGTTTACCATACACGAAAGATCGAGCCTCGAATATACAGCACCATTGTAAAGCCCACACTGAGAGCGAGAGAGAGAGAGAGAGAGAGAGAGAGAGAGAGAGAGAATGTGGTACTGTTGAATATCATCTCCTGGACCAGGCCTCCTCGATTTGAAAGGATATATTGCAGAATTGAGAACTATTAAGAAAAATAGAATTTATGCAAGATTTCCCTGTCATCTTAAGTGTTTATGAGACGGAAACCAAAAGATAAGCAATCCTGTCAGAGTACAAAACATTTAACAGGCTTCAGTTTCACACATGTCGTGACACTAGGTGAAAGAAACATAACCAGTAGAGTACCGCAAGGAACACTCCTTGATTCCTTTCTGTTTCTGTAAATAAATGAACGAGATACATATGGAAAGTTAAGTAACTTCATTATTGAAACGTTTCGCCCACTAGGGGCTTATTAACTAATGAATTGCTGAAGTCCCTGGTGGGGGAAACGCTCAGATAACGAAGTTACCGCTTCGGTTTCAGGAGAAATACTTTCCCTTGCGGATGATTCAGAAGGAATGTGAAAAAGAAAATGTAGGATCCTACACGAAGACTTAAAAAATCTACAGAAGCAGCTGAAAAAGTGGCTATTGGAGTTCAATCACCGGAAATGCAAGATTATGATCATATAAGAAATAAGATCCTACGTGTGGACATTACGTTGATCCTCTCGTATGAGGCAAAAATATACCGTGTAAAGTAGAAAGACAACGTGAATTTAGCCGTTGGAAGAGAGAGAATCGGAGAAATACGTGAGATATAGTCATGACGTACAAAATACTTGGAGAAATGGATAAGATAGATAAAGAATGGTCAGCCAAGTCCCCTTCCCTCACTGGGCCACCATCCCAGTACCCTCCTACCCTTGGCAGTGCCCTCCTACCCTTGGCAGTACCCTCCTACCCTTGGCAGTACCCTCCTACCCTTGGCAGTGCCCCCTACCCTCGTCCACCCCCTTCGTCCACCCTACCCCCCCTCCTTCGGCCAGAGAGCCGAAAGATAATAAGTCCAGTAATTGATTATTAAATCATAGGGGCCCGCCGCCGCCCTCCCGGACCCCTACTGTGTTGCTAATGTACACTACGGGGGCCCATGCTCGCCCACGCTTGCCCACGCACGTCCACACACACGCCCACACACGCCCACGCATGCCCACACACACACACACACACGACCACACATGCCCACACATACTCCTACACATGCCCACTCGCAAGGCAACATATAGCCACAATAAATAGCCACGCACACACACACACACACACACACACACACACACACACACACACACACACACACACACACACACACACACACAAGGTGGACAAAGACAGGATGTTCCAGAGATTGGACACAGTAACAAGGGGACACAGTTGGAAGCTAAAGACACAGATGAATCACAGGGATGTTAGGAAGTATTTCTTCAGCCACAGAGTAGTCAGTAAGTGGAATAGTTTGGGAAGCGATGTAGTGGAGGCAGGATCCATACATAGCTTTAAGCAGAGGTATGATAAAGCTCACGGCTCAGGGAGAGTGACCTAGTAGCGATCAGTGAAGAGGCGGGGCCAGGAGCTCGGACTCGACCCCCGCAACCTCAACTAGGTGAGTACAACTAGGTGAGTACACACACACACACACACACACACACACACACAGTATCTCTAACATGCATATTGTCAAAATTTCCGAAGAAAAATCGTAAGGTTTGATGGGAAAACTGACCTGTCTTGCTAATTTGCTAAACTTTTGTGACTAAGTCTGGATGGACTGCATCTTCCTGGACTGCAGGAAAGCATTTGATACAGTAGCACACCAGAAATACCAGTAACACTGGTGGAACAAGTGTAGAAGTCTTCAAGAGGAAATTGGACAAGTATAAACCATACCACGGGCGGGATTTGAACCCGCGGTCAGAGAGTCTCAAAACTCCCGCCCGTGGTATGGTTTGTTTGCAATCGTGTCATTACGATTTCGTGAGTCATGTTGGACAAGTATCTTCACCAGGTGCCAGATCAACTAGACTGTGATGGATATGTGGGGTAGCGGACCACCGGCAACAACAACCTGTTAAGTAAAAAGACACAAGTGCAACTAATGTAACATTTTGCTGTGGCAACGTTTCGCTCTCCAAGAGTTTTATCAAGACGTAACGGCTTGATATACCTCCTGAAGAGCGAAACGTTGCCACAATAAAATATCACATTAGTTGCACTTGTGTCCTTTTACCTAATATATTGTCGGTAATCTTACCAACATTAATACAACAACAACTTGGTTGATCAGGCTAACACCGGATGAGCCTGGCCTATGGCCGGGCTCCGGGAGTAGAAAGACTCAAGCAACTCATCGTAAGTATATTTAAGATAACCGGAGGAATAAGCAGCACAGTGTAACATTCAGAAATGAGACATCAAAAGGGAATAGTGTAAGATTTCGTTCGGATTTTTAACCCCGGAGGGTTAGCCACCCAGAATAACCCAAGAAAGTCAGTGCGTCATCGTGGACTGTCTAACTTATTTCCATTGGGGTCCTTAATCTTGTCCCCCAGGATGCGACCCACACCAGTCGACTAACACCCAGGTACCTATTTGCTGCTAGGTGAACAGGACAACAGGTGTAAGGAAACGTGTCGAAATGTTTCCACCCGCCGGGAATCGAACCCGGGCCCTCCGTGTATGAAGCGGGAGCTAAAGCTCCCGGGCCAGTGGTGTTCCGTAAGGATCAGTGTTAGGTCCACTGTTGTTTCTAATACACGTGAAAGACTTGACAACGGAGATTGAGTTCGATATGTTACCGTTTGATATGAAGCTAATCAGAATAATAACTGAAGATAACAGTGTTAGACTTGTAAAAAATAAAAGTAAACAGACTAAGTTATAATCAGATAAACGCCGCATGAGTTAAGTACAAACAAATGCAGTCATGTGAAATGAAGAAGAGAGAAGACCAGACACAGAGTATACCAAAGAGTAAAAAAGATTCTTAGGTAAATATAACACTGTACTGGAAGCATTTTTTGAAGCAATGAAGCATTTTTTGAAGCAGTGAAGCATTTTTTGAAGCAGTGAAGCAATTTTTGAAGCAGTGAAGCAATTTTTGAAGCAGTGAAACATTTTTTGAAGCAGTGAAGCATTTTTTGAAGCAGTGAAACATTTCTTGAAGCAGTGAAGCATTTTTTGAAGCAGTGAAGCATTTTTTGAAGCAGTGAAGCATTTTTTGAAGCAGTGAAGCATTTTTTGAAGCAGTGAAACATTTCTTGAAGCAGTGAAGCATTTTTTGAAGCAGTGAAGCATTTTTTGAAGCAGTGAAGCATTTTTTGAAGCAGTGAAGCATTTTTTGAAGCAGTGAAACATTTCTTGAAGCAGTGAAGCATTTTTTGAAGCAGTGAAGCATTTTTTGAAGCAGTGAAACATTTTTTGAAGCAGTGAAGCATTTTTTGAAGCAGTGAAGCATTTTTTGAAGCAGTGAAGCATTTTTTGAAGCAGTGAAGCATTTTTTGAAGCAGTGAAGCATTTTTTGAAGCAGTGAAGCATTTTTTGAAGCAGTGAAGCATTTTTTGAAGCAGTGATGGGAAATATTTTGCTTCTTTTGAAGCAATGTTAGAAGCTCTTTTGCTTCTTTGAAACTGTGATTACTTTTTTTTCTTTGAGCAGTGTTGGGAGTCCTGGTGCTCTTTGAGCAGTGTTGGGAGTCCTGGTGCTCTTTGAGCAGTGTTGGGAGTCCTGGTGCTCTTTGAGCAGTGTTGGGAGTCCTGGTGCTCTTTGAGCAGTGTTGGGAGTCCTGGTGCTCTTTGAGCAGTGTTGGGAGTCCTGGTGCTCTTTGAGCAGTGTTGGGAGTCCTGGTGCTCTTTGAGCAGTGTTGGGAGTCCTGGTGCTCTTTGAGCAGTGTTGGGAGTCCTGGTGCTCTTTGAGCAGTGTTGGGAGTCCTGGTGCTCTTTGAGAAGTGTTGGGAGTCCTGGTGCTCTTTGAGCAGTGTTGGGAGTCCTGGTGCTCTTTGAGCAGTGTTGGGAGTCCTGGTGCTCTTTGAGCAGTGTTGGGAGTCCTGGTGCTCTTTGAGCAGTGTTGAGAGTCCTGGTGCTCTTTGAGCAGTGTTGGGAGTCCTGGTGCTCTTTGAGCAGTGTTGGGAGTCCTGGTGCTCTTTGAGCAGTGTTGGGAGACCTGGTGCTCTTTGAGCAGTGTTGGGAGTCCTGGTGCTCTTTGAGCAGTGTTGGGAGTCCTGGTGCTCTTTGAGCAGTGTTGGGAGTCCTGGTGCTCTTTGAGAAGTGTTGGGAGTCCTGGTGCTCTTTGAGCAGTGTTGGGAGTCCTGGTGCTCTTTGAGCAGTGTTGGGAGACCTGGTGCTCTTTGAGCAGTGTTGGGAGTCCTGGTGCTCTTTGAGCAGTGTTGGGAGTCCTGGTGCTCTTTGAGCAGTGTTGGGAGTCCTGGTGCTCTTTGAGAAGTGTTGGGAGTCCTGGTGCTCTTTGAGCAGTGTTGGGCTTCCTGGTGCTCTTTGAGCAGTGTTGGGAGTCCTGTTGCTCTTTGAGAAGTGTTGGGAGTCCTGGTGCTCTTTGAGAAGTGTTGGGAGTCCTGGTGCTCTTTGAGCAGTGTTGGGAGTCCTGGTGCTCTTTGAGCAGTGTTGAGAGTCCTGGTGCTCTTTGAGCAGTGTTGGGAGTCCTGGTGCTCTTTGAGCAGTGTTGGGAGTCCTGGTGCTCTTTGAGCAGTGTTGGGAGTCCTGGTGCTCTTTGAGCAGTGTTGGGAGTCCTGGTGCTCTTTGAGCAGTGTTGAGAGTCCTGGTGCTCTTTGAGCAGTGTTGAGAGTCCTGGTGCTCTTTGAGCAGTGTTGGGAGTCCTGGTGCTCTTTGAGCAGTGTTGGGAGTCCTGGTGCTCTTTGAGCAGTGTTGGGAGTCCTGGTGCTCTTTGAGCAGTGTTGGGAGTCCTGGTGCTCTTTGAGAAGTGTTGGGAGTCCTGGTGCTCTTTGAGCAGTGTTGGGAGTCCTGGTGCTCTTTGAGCAGTGTTGGGAGTCCTGGTGCTCTTTGAGCAGTGTTGGGAGTCCTGTTGCTCTTTGAGCAGTGTTGGGAGTCCTGGTGCTCTTTGAGCAGTGTTGGGAGTCCTGGTGCTCTTTGAGCAGTGTTGGGCTTCCTGGTGCTCTTTGAGCAGTGTTGGGAGTCCTGTTGCTCTTTGAGCAGTGTTGGGAGTCCTGGTGCTCTTTGAGAAGTGTTGGGAGTCCTGGTGCTCTTTGAGCAGTGCTGGGAGTCCTGGTGCTCTTTGAGCAGTGTTGGGAGTCCTGGTGCTCTTTGAGAAGTGTTGGGAGTCCTGGTGCTCTTTGAGCAGTGTTGGGAGTCCTGGTGCTCTTTGATCAGTGTTGGGAGTCCTGGTGCTCTTTGAGCAGTGTTGAGAGTCTTGGTGCTCTTTGAGCAGTGTTGGGAGTCCTGGTGCTCTTTGAGCAGTGTTGGGAGTCCTGGTGCTCTTTGAGCAGTGTTGGGAGTCCTGGTGCTCTTTGAGAAGTGTTGGGAGTCCTGGTGCTCTTTGAGCAGTGTTGGGAGTCCTGGTGCTCTTTGAGCAGTGTTGAGAGTCTTGGTGCTCTTTGAGCAGTGTTGGGAGTCCTGGTGCTCTTTGAGCAGTGTTGGGAGTCCTGGTGCTCTTTGAGCAGTGTTGGGAGTCCTGGTGCTCTTTGAGCAGTGTTGGGAGTCTTGTTGCTCTTTGAGCAGTGTTGGGAGTCCTGGTGCTCTTTGAGCAGTGTTGGGAGTCCTGGTGCTCTTTCAGAAGTGTTGGGAGTCCTGGTGCTCTTTGAGCAGTGTTGGGAGCCCTGTTGCTCTATGAGCAGTGTTGGGAGTCCTGGTGCTCTTTGAGCAGTGTTGAGAGTCCTGGTGCTCTTTTAGCAGTGTTGGGAGTCCTGGTGCTCTTTGAGCAGTGTTGGGAGCCCTGGTGCTCTTTGAGCAGTGTTGGGAGTCCTGGTGCTCTTTGAGAAGTGTTGGGAATCCTGGTGCTCTTTGAGCAGTGTTGGGAGTCCTGGTGCTCTTTGAGCAGTGTTGGGAGCCCTGGTGCTCTTTGAGCACTGTTGGGAGTCCTGGTGCTCTTTGAGCAGAGTTGGGAGTCCTGGTGCTCTTTGAGCAGTGTTGGGAGTCCTGGTGCTCTTTGAGCAGTGTTGGGCTTCCTGGTGCTCTTTGAGCAGTGTTGGGCTTCCTGGTGCTCTTTGAGCAGTGTTGGGCTTCCTGGTGCTCTTTGAGCAGCGTTGGGCTTCCTGGTGCTCTTTGAGCAGTGTTGGGCTTCCTGGTGCTCTATGAGCAGTGTTGGGCTTCCTGGTGTTCTTTGAGCAGTGTTGGGCTTCCTGGTGCTCTTTGAGCAGCGGTGGGCTTCCTGGTGCTCTTTGAGCAGTGTTGGGCTTCCTGGTGCTCTTTGAGCAGTGTTGGGCTTCCTGGTGCTCTTTGAGCAGTGTTGGGAGTCCTGGTGCTCTTTGAGCAGTGTTGGCAGTCCTGGAGCTCTTTGAGCAGCGTTGAGAGCCCTGGTGCTCTTTGAGCAGTGTTGAGAGCCCTGGTGCTCTTTGAGCAGCGTTGGGAGTCCTGGTGCTCTTTGAGCAGTGTTGGGAGTCCTGGTGCTCTTTGAGCAGTGTTGGGAGTCCTGGTGCTCTTTGAGCAGTGTTGGGAGTCCTGGTGCTCTTTGAGCAGTGTTGGGAGTCCTGGTGCTCTTTGAGCAGTGTTGGGAGTCCTGGAGCTCTTTGAGCAGCGTTGAGAGCCCTGGTGCTCTTTCAGCAGTGTTGAGAGCCCTGGTGCTCTTTGAGCAGTGTTGGGAGTCCTGGTGCTCTTTGAGCAGTGTTGGGAGTCCTGGTGCTCTTTGAGCAGTGTTGGGAGCCCTGGTGCTCTTTGAGCAGTGTTGGGAGTCCTGTTGCTCTTTGAGCAGTGTTGGGAGTCCTGGTGCTCTTTGAGCAGTGTTGGGAGTCCTGGTGCTCTTTGAGCAGTGTTGGGAGTCCTGGAGCTCTTTGAGCAGCGTTGAGAGCCCTGGTGCTCTTTCAGCAGTGTTGAGAGCCCTGGTGCTCTTTGAGTAGTGTTGGGAGTCCTGGTGCTCTTTGAGCAGTGTTGGGAGTCCTGGTGCTCTTTGAGCTGTGTTGAGAGCCCTGGTGCTCTTTGAGCAGTGTTGGGAGTCCTGTTGCTCTTTCAGCAGTGTTGGGAGTCCTGGTGCTCTTTGAGCAGTGTTGGGAGTCCTGGTGCTCTTTGAGCAGTGTTGAGAGCCCTGGTGCTCTTTGAGCAGTGTTGGGAGCCCTGGTGCTCTTTGAGCAGTGTTGGGAGTCCTGGTGCTCTTTGAGCAGTGTTGGGAGTCCTGGTGCTCTTTGAGCAGTGTTGGGAGTCCTGGTGCTCTTTGAGCAGTGTTGGGAGTCCTGGTGCTCTTTGAGCTGTGTTGAGAGCCCTGGTGCTCTTTGAGCAGTGTTGGGAGTCTTGTTGCTCTTTGAGCAGTGTTGGGAGTCCTGCTGCTCTTTGAGCAGTGTTGGGAGTCTTGTTGCTCTTTGAGCAGTGTTGAGAGCCCTGGTGCTCTTTGAGCAGTGTTGGGAGCCTTGTTGCTCTTTGAGCAGTGTTGGGAGCCCTGTTGCTCTTTGAGCAGTGTTGGGAGTTCTTGTGCTCTTTGAGCAGTGTTGGGAGTCCTGGTGCTCTTTGAGCAGTGTTGGGAGTCCTGGTGCTCTTTGAGCAGTGTTGAGACCCCTGGTGCTCTTTGAGCAGTGTTGGGAGTCCTGGTGCTCTTTGAGCAGTGTTGAGAGCCCTGGTGCTCTTTGAGCAGTGTTGAGAGCCCTGGTGCTCTTTGAGCAGTGTTGGGAGTCCTGGTGCTCTTTGAGCAGTGTTGGGAGCCCTGGTGCTCTTTAAGCAGTGTTGGAAGCCCTGTTGCTCTTTGAGCAGTGTTGGGAGTCCTGGTGCTCTTTGAGCAGTGTTGGGAGTCCTGGTGCTCTTTGAGCAGTGTTGGGAGTCCTGGTGCTCTTTGAGCAGTGTTGAGAGCCCTGGTGCTCTTTGAGCAGTGTTGGGAGTCCTGGTGCTCTTTGAGCAGTGTTGGGAGTCCTGGTGCTCTTTGAGCAGTGTTGGGAGTCCTGGTGCTCTTTGAGCAGTGTTGGGAGCCCTGGTGCTCTTTAAGCAGTGTTGGGAGCCCTGTTGCTCTATGAGCAGTGTTGGGAGTCCTGGTGCTCTTTGAGCAGTGTTGGGAGTCCTGGTGCTCTTTGAGCAGTGTTGGGAGCCCTGGTGCTCTTTGAGCAGTGTTGAGAGCCCTGGTGCTCTTTGAGCCGTGTTGGGAGTCCTGGAGCTCTTTGAGCAGTGTTGGGAGTCCTGTTGCTCTTTGAGCAGTGTTGGGAGCCCTGTTGCTCTTTGAGCAGTGTTGGAAGTCCTGTTGCTCTTTGAGCAGTGTTGGGAGTCTTGTTGCTCTTTGAGCAGTGTTGGGAGTCCTGTTGCTCTCTGAGCAGTGTTGGGAGTCTTGTTGCTCTGTAAGCAGTGTTGGGAGTCTTGTTGCTCTTTAAGCAGTGTTGGGAGTCTTGTTGCTCTTTGAGCAGTGTTGAGAGCCCTGTTGCTCTCTGAGCCAGTGTTGGGAGCCCTGTTGCTCTCTGAGCCAGTGTTGGGAGTCCTGTTGCTCTTTGAACAGTGTTGGGAGTCCTGTTGCTCTTTGAGCAGTGTTGGGAGTCTTGTTCCTGGTGCTCTTTGAGCAGTGTTGGGAGTCCTGGTGCTCTTTGAGCAGTGTTGGGTTGCTCTTTGAGCAGTCCTGGTGCTCTTTGAGCAGTGTTGGGAGTCCTGTTGCTCTTTGAGCAGTGTTGGGAGGTGCTCTTTGAGCAGTGTTGGGAGTCCTGTTGCTCTTTGAGCAGTGTTGGGAGTCCTGTTGCTCTTTGAGCAGTGTTGGGAGTCCTGTTGCTCTTTGAGCAGTGTTGGGAGTCCTGTTGCTCTTTGAGCAGTGTTGGGAGTCCTGTTGCTCTTTGAGCAGTGTTGGGAGTCCTGTTGCTCTTTGAGCAGTGTTGGGAGTCCTGGTGCTCTTTGAGCAGTGTTTGGAGTCCTGGTGCTCTTTGAGCAGTGTTGGGAGTCCTGTTGCTCTTTGAGCAGTGTTGGGAGTCCTATTGCTCTTTGAGCAGTGTTGGGAGTCCTGTTGCTCTTTGAGCAGTGTTGGGATCCCTGTTGCTCTCTGAGCAGTGTTGGGAGTCCTGTTGCTCTTTGAGCAGTGTTGGGAGTCCTGTTGCTCTTTGAGCAGTGTTGGGAGTCCTGTTGCTCTTTGAGCAGTGTTGGGAGTCCTGTTGCTCTTTGAGCAGTGTTGGGAGTCCTGTTGCTCTTTGAGCAGTGTTGGGAGTCCTGTTGCTCTTTGAGCAGCGTTGGGAGTCCTGTTGCTCTTTGAGCAGCGTTGGGAGTCTTGTTGCTCTGTAAGCAGTGTTGGGAGTCTTGTTGCTCTTTAAGCAGTGTTGGGAGTCTTGTTGCTCTTTGAGCAGTGTTGGGAGTCTTGTTGCTCTTTGAGCAGTGTTGGGAGCCCTGTTGCTCTCTGAGCCAGTGTTGGGAACCCTGTTGCTCTCTGAGCCAGTGTTGCGAGCCCTGTTGCTCTCTGAGCCAGTGTTGGGAGTCCTGTTGCTCTTTGAACAGTGTTGGGAGTCCTGTTGCTCTTTGAGCAGTGTTGGGAGTCTTGTTGCTCTTTGAGCAGTGTTGGGAGTCCTGTTGCTCTCTGAGCCAGTGTTGGGAGCCCTGTTGCTCTCTGAGCCAGTGTTGGGAGCCCTGTTGCTCTCTGAGCCAGTGTTGGGAGCCCTGTTGCTCTCTGAGCCAGTGTTGGGAGCCCTGTTGCTCTCTGAGCCAGTGTTGGGAGCCCTGTTGCTTTCTGAGCAGTGTTGGGAGTCCTGTTGCTCTTTGAGCAGCGTTGGGAATCCTGTTGCTCTTTGAGCAGTGTTGGAGTCCTGCTAGTCTTTGAGCAGTGTTGGGAGTCCTGTTGCTCTTTGAGCAGTGTTGGGAGTCCTGTTGCTCTTTGAGCAGTGTTGGGAGTCCTGTTGCTCTTTGAGCAGTGTTGGGAGTCCTGTTGCTCTTTGAGCAGTGTTGGGAGTCCTGTTGCTCTTTGAGCAATGTTGTGAGTCCTGGTGCTCTCTGAGCAGTGTTGGGAGTCCTGTTGTTCTTTGAGCAGTGTTGTGAGTCTTGTTGCACTTTGATCAGTGTTGGGAGTCCTGTTGCTCTTTGAGCAGTGTTGGGAGTATTTTTTGCTCTTTGAGCAGTGTTGGGAGTCTTGTTGCTCTTTGAGCAGTGTTGGGAGTCTTGTTGCTCTTTGAGCAGTGTTGGGAGTCCTGTTGCTCTCTGAGCAGTGTTGGGAGTCCTGTTGCTCTCTGAGCAGTGTTGGGAGTCCTGTTGCTCTTTGAGCAGTGTTGGGAGTCCAGTTGCTCTTGAGCAGTGTTGGGAGTCCAGTTGCTCTTTGAGCAGTGTTGGGAGTCCAGTTGCTCTTTGAGCAGTGTTGGGAGTCCTGGTGCTCTCTGAGCAGTGTTGGGAGCCCTGTTGCTCTCTGAGCAGTGTTGGGAGCCCTGTTGCTCTCTGAGCAGTGTTGGGAGCCCTGTTGCTCTCTGAGCAGTGTTGGGAGCCCTGTTGCTCTTTAAGCAGTGTTGGGAGCCCTGTTGCTCTCTGAGCAGTGTTGGGAGTCCCGTTGCTCTTTTTGGGAGTGTTCAGACCATAACTGTTAAGTAATTTGGGAGTTCTATAGGTCAGTGTTGGGGATCATTGTTGATAAAACAGTGTTAAGAACCATCATGACCTTCAGCAAAAGGAGAGTGGATAAAGAGATCTTAAAAAAATAAGTTAAAGACACTTGCGCCCTCTCGCTTGAAGTACTCCTCAGAGTTGACAGCTCCGTTCAGAGCGACTGACATAAAACTGGAAACATACAGAAACTTTACCACTTACATAAACTGGAGTGAGAGATGCCCACTAACATAACAAACTGGAGTGAGAGATACCCAGTTAAAAGCAGGGGCGCCAATGACACAATGCGAGAGCTCAGTATCAACATTTATAAACAGTCTGATAGATCAAGCAATCAAGAGAGAGCAGGTAAGTAACCAGAAAAAATGTTGCAGAGTTTAGGGGCAAAATAATCATCAGGTCTAGTTTCTTAGGGTCAAGGGTGAGTGTGTGATGGGAGGGGAATGAGAGAGGTGGAATGGGGTGAGGGGTGGAGGTTGAATGGGCGGGGGTGGATACGTGAGAGAGGCGGAGAGGTTCAATGGGTAGGATGGGACCATGGGTACTCCTTCTCCCCCACATCTATTACTAGTAATTGAGCTGTTGTCACGACTCGAACCTCTAGCTCCTCCTCCTCCTTCCTTCCTTCCTTCTCCTTAGCACATTTCATCTTCACCTCCCTCATTTCTCTCTCCTTTTGTCCTCCACCCACCCCACTTCCCCACCTCACCATCTTCCTGCTATCACCAGCCTTGTGTATAAAATATGCAGTCTTCTGTCTAGAACTCGTGAGCAAGTCTTGTTGGAAGCTGATATTTCAATCCCACAGTTGATCCTTGACCCCAGTACCTGTGTTTACACTCATACGTGTGTAATATATATATATATATATATATATATATATATATATATATATATATATATATATATATATATATATATATATATATATATATATATATATATATATATATATATATATATATATATATTTATATATATTTATATATATATATATATATTTATATATATATATATATATATTTATATATATATATATATATATTTATATATATATATATATATTTTTATATATATATATATATATACTATATATATATATATATATATATTTATATATATATATATATATTTTATATATATATATATATATATATATATATATATATATATATATATATATATATATATATATATATATATATATATATATATATATATATATATATATATATATATATATATATATATATATATATATATATATATATATATATATATATATATATATATATATATATATATATATATATATATATATATATATATATATATATATATATACACACGTATACGTACAGGTAAGAGAATGCAGTACACCCCATTTCTCCCTGACAACTTAAATACGTGTATAACAGTGAGTCCGCGACGGTGAGAATTTAATTAGAGATTAATTTGATTGACTGGTAAATTGCTCCTTGAACATTATATGAGGGGTGGTGAAGCAACCTTCCCGGGGATCCTGATATTGCTGAGGGGAGAGAGAGAGGGGGGGGGGATCTTGATAAGAGGAAGATGATGAAAAAGAGAATAGAGGAGGAAAGAGCAGAAGTTTGAGAATGTGTGTGTGTGTGTGTGTGTGTGTGTGTGTGTGTGTGTGTGTGTGTGTGTGTGTGTGTGTGTGTAAAAATTGTGCAAGACAAACCACGGGGGGTTGAAATCTTTAGCTCAAGTACTTTCACAGTTCTCAGAGCGTCATCAGGAGCTATGCAATGTTGCTAGGCAGCAACTGAAGGAGTGAGGGGAAGTTTTCTCAGAGTAGAGCAGTGCGGGTTTGTCACCTTCCACAGCCTCTCTCGGACATCATAAACTCTATAAACTGTGTATTTCAATATATAAAAAAACGAATTCCATCGTAGCTATTACATGGCCTACCAAATAACGGTATAAGAGAATTAACTGATATTAATGATAAGTGTTTTTATGATAGGCGCAGATCCTATGATGGCTGGCTGAGACTCTATAGGGAGGAGCGAAACGACGTCATGAGGGTCCTCCCCTAAGTGCGTGTTTATGGTGAACTGTTCCAGCCACGGTATTGCGACTTTCTCCTCTTTCCTCTTTCTACAGATATGATAGTGGCATTTTTTAGACTCCAAGATGGTGTTGGATCCTGATCCAATCCTATGAAAGCAAAACACTCGGCAGGAGATGCAACATCCCCCAGTGAAAAGCAGGGGCGCCACTAATACACTGAGAGACAACACAATAAGTGTCCGGGGTCCAAGACTGTTTAACTGCTTCCCAGCATACATAAGGAAGATTACCAATATACCCCTGGCTGTCTTCAAGAAAGCACTAGACAGGCACCTAAAGTCAGTACTTGACCAACCAGGCTGTGGTTCGTACATCAGTTTGCGTGTTGCCAGCAGTAACAGCCTGACGTAACGGAACTGAGAAGGTACCAACTGAACATCAGTAAACCAATTTTACACTACTATAAAACATTAAACCCTCACCAATGCTAAACCTGTTAACATTTAACACAGTTTAACATTTTCACCTTAAAACGTCAAGTTAGACAAAATATAAAAAAATCTCCCCCCCCCCAAATGAGAAATAAATTAACGTCTTCACGTTAATGTAACGCTAATTTAACATTCACGTTAATGTAACGTTAATGTAACATTCACGTTAATGTAACGTTAATTTAACATTCACGTTAATGTAACGTTAATTTAACATTCACGTTAATGTAACAATTCACTAATGTAACAACACTTCACGTTAATGTAACACATAATAACGCTAATAACATTCACGTTAATCGTTAACACTCAATGTAACCATTCACGTTAATGTAACGCTAATTTAACATTCACGTTAATGTAACGCTAACGTAACATTCACGTTAATGTAACGCTAATGTAACATTCACGTTAATGTAACACTAATGTAACATTCACGTTAATGTAACGCTAATGTAACATTCACGTTAATGTAACGCTAATGTAACATTCACGTTAATGTAACACTAATGTAACATTCACGTTAATGTAACACTAATGTAACACTAATGTAACATTCACGTTAATGTAACGTTAATGTAACATTCACGTTAATGTAACACTAATGTAACATTCACGTTAATGTAACACTAATGTAACACTAATGTAACATTCACGTTAATGTAACACTAATGTAACGCTAATGTAACATTCACGTAACACTAATGTAACATTCTAACTGCTTAACGCTAATGTCAACATTCACGTTAATGTAACACTAATGTAACAGCACTTAATGTAACATCATTACGTTAATGTAACGTTAATG